>NC_142488.1:49512502-49813858 GCF_049115385.1 Moschus berezovskii | reverse complement strand
CATACAGTGGATAAGCACCAGAGAGTGTTTATCCCTCTGAGCTGAAGGAACAGAAAAGAGAAGTTAAATTCTTACATTACATAAATTAAAAAAAAAAACAAGCCAGGAGATTAGGGGGGATTTTAATTTTCTTTTAAAAAATTTTTTCAAATAAATAAAAAACCCATAAACAAGATTATATTAAAACCATATTTTAAAAAGGAAACTGATAATAGGTATTTTTAAGTGGAAATCTAAAAGCAAGTTCTTCCTACCACCTAAAACAATCTATCAGTCCTGTTCTGTCATTAATATAAACATTGCTCACAAGTTCCTAGCTAATTCAACAGAGGGGTCTCTCACCAAAGATAGTTCTACTGCCTCTATTGAGAAGTTTTAGGCCCCTGCATCCTAAGCCATGGCCTTTTAAACACCTGTGACCTCAGAATCTTCAGTTCAGTTCAGTTCAGTTCAGTTTTCAGTCGTGTCCGACTCTTTGTGACCCCATGAATCACAGCATGCCAGGCCTCCCTGTCCATCACCAACTCCCGGAGTTCACTCAAACTCATGTCCATCGAGAAGGTGATGCCATCCAGCCATCTCATTCTCTGTCGTCCCCGTCTCCTCCCACCCCAAATCCCTCCTAGCATCAAACTTTTATCTTATGACATAGATAATTTCATTTCAAAGGACAGAACTTTAGAAAAGAAGGCATTTCTTTTAAAAGCATAAGGAATTGGTTAGAAAGAATGATACTTACATGTAAACATAATTCGCTGGGTATAGAAGTTATCACATTCAGGTCCCTTTTGAACACTGATATGTTAGCAGGCTGATTCACAGCCACATTGGACAGAATCTTAGAGCCTGTCTGCTGAAAATCAGGGGACTGTGCAAGACTATCTTGAATTCCACAGTGACTGGTGCCTATGACTTCTGGCACTGGACATGAGAGTACATCTTCAGCAGAGGAAGAAAATGGAGAGTCTATGCTTTGGGTATCCTTCTGACTCTCAGGGTAGATGCTAGGTATGTTATGCTCCTGATAGAGCAAATTTCTTAATTTTTCATCCAGAGTTTTAATCCGGTTGTCTGCAAATTCCATTTTTGGAGGTCTTTCCCCATCTGATTCCAGGACAGTAGAGGATAGAAGGCTGGTTGGTTCAAAGCCAGGATTCTGAGTGGGAACAACCATCTTAGGTGAACTTGCTTCCATGTTCACTGCAGTTTCTCCTTCTTGGGAAATAAATTCTGCATCCGTAGTTCGCTGCTGCACTAGTAAGGATTGAGGCTTTTGATCAGATATAAATGCCGGGGTTGTAAGACAGTTAGCAGCAGTCTGAGTTGACTCGCCAGAAGCTGCCTGACTGGCAGCTTGGTGACCCAGATACACAGGTAGAAATATGCCTGCTTCGTTGGTGAGTCCCTCACATTCAAGTGGAACTGCACGAACTGAAGTAGCAGTATGACTGGAACTACCAGCAACTGGTGCCATTATCTGCCTGTCATCTTCCACTTGATAAAGTGTAGCTGGCTGCTTAGTTTCTACACTGGCATATTCAGAAATCTTACCATCAACTACATCCTTGTGTTGTGATGCGGAGGTGAAAAGTACACGCTGGCACGGATTACTTTCTAGAGTAAGCAGTGTGTCCTGTGATATTTCCTTATTACTTATGTTTCTTGGACCTGAAATAATAACAAAGAATGGTTAAGCATATATTGGTAAGTACAAAGCATAGACTAATCCAAACTCAAAAAGGACAGGGAGGAACAAGGGGCAAATCAGAACCAGTGTAAAACTACTCTTGTAAATAAGAATCAAAATACACAGAATTCAACCTGACAAGGAGAAAAACCTTTTTTTTCATAAATAATAAAATTTAAATGGCTTAAGTTATATTCTAATATTAACATATTCGAAAATGCTTATGGAATTCTCACAAATGGAATAAAATACCCATGTTATTGTTCAGTCGCTAGTCATGTCCGACTCTTGGCAACCCTATGGACTGTAGCATGCGAGACTTCCCTGTCCTTCCCTATCTCCCAGAGTTTGCTCAAATTCATGTCCATTGAGTTGGTGATACTATCTAACCATCTCATCCTCTGCTGCCCCCTTCTCCTTTTGCCTTCAATCTTTCCCAGCATCAGGGTCTTTTCCATGAAAACAACTTAAAGATATTGGTATATATTTTGCATTCCCGTCTTCCAGAACTGGATAAAGGTGCAGACAACAAACACTTACTAGAATGTAGATTTAACCCAGGAGCTGTAGGCATGTACTGCTGAAGAGAAGGAGAAGATTGAACCTCACGGTTTCTTATTGTCTGATTTATACAAAATCGCCAACGACCAACTGGGGATGACTGAGGAGGAGCAGATTCATCTGTAGAAAGAATTGGCAAAAATTAATATGCTAAGCAATTGTCAATATGTTTTACTTGTTAACTAAGAAAATCAGGTTAAAACAACAAATTGTCTTTCATCTCCATTTCCAACAGCACTAGTAACTTATAAGACCAGACCTCCCAAATCTGACTGACAAATACTCTAAAAAACTAAGCACAAGATATCTTTACAGAAGGATTTTGGATTCTTCAGAAACAAACATTGCATGAGTAGTGATTTAAAGCAGGGCACTTCATTTTGGATAAAAACTAAAAGCATTTTTTCCATTAAAACCTACATCTTTGTTCTGTATCTTGATTATGGTGGTGCTTACACATATCTATAAGAGGACTAAAGTTCACAGAACTCTACACCAAAAGAAAAAAAGCAAATTTTACTTTATAACAACTTAAAAAATAAAGTAAAATAAGCCCCTACATCTGTATTCCTACTTTGTTAACTTATTCAGATAAGTAATTCTCTTTTAAACTTTACCCTACTTTGCCAGTTAGAAATCTACTCAAACTCCCACTAATAAGAAAATGAAGATAGAGGAGAACCCTAGCATCCTAAAACAATCTAACTTTCAGGATAATGGTATCTGGTTCCATGACTCCCACACCACCTGTTGTTTCTTCACATTATTATAATTCCTTCAGAGGTTCTCATTTGTCTATGGCTCTTTTCCCCCTCTCAGATACTCTAAATATACCTATGATCAGAGCTGAAAAGAATGGAGAAAAAAGGTTGTGAGAAGAGAAAACAGAAGACCTCATTTTTAGTCCATGGAAGTTTATCTGGTATCTGATTACAAAAACTTATTAGTGATCAGAGCAGGTAGAAGCATATCATTGGTGGAATGAAATCAAGAAACGAATGCTACTGATATTAAACATGAGGCAAACTCAGAACACAGTGATTTTAGTTAAGAAAGTCGCTGTCCATCTCATATCAGGAGAAAAATAAAACTTGCCAGTTAAGTTCAAACATTAAAGCTGTTAAAGGTCATCAGTACTATGACAGCTTTTCTGGTAACATACCATGCAACAACTCAGAAATAAATTAATCAGGTAAAGAACCAATACTTGGAGGAAATTTGGAGAAGAGTTTTACTTCTCACTTTTTTTTACTTCTTATTTCTGAGCTATAAAGTCCTTTCAAAGTGTGGGGAAATCTATATTAACAATTTATCAAATTCCTTTATTGGTTAATATCCTTCCCAAGGTATGTAAATTAAAAGTTTACAAATGTCTTGCTTCAAAAGCCAAATGGTAAATTTTGTTAAATATACTTACTGCTGGTTTGACTGGATGCAGAATTTATCTGTACTTGTTCAGATGATCCTGTCTGAATTAAAAATGAATAGATAAATAAAGAAGTTCCTGATACATATTTGAGAAGACCTATTTGCTATGCAACTGGTCTTACTTGGCTGCTGCTGGGTTCCACAGTAACAGAGTCAACTCCAACAGCTTTTTCTGTAGCACAGTGAACATGAAGGATCTCCTGGGCTTGACCTACAATAGCCCTCAATTCTTCCACAAATTT
Organism: Moschus berezovskii; assembly: GCF_049115385.1. Classification (NCBI taxonomy): domain Eukaryota; kingdom Metazoa; phylum Chordata; class Mammalia; order Artiodactyla; family Moschidae; genus Moschus; species Moschus berezovskii. Next base: position 49,809,940 of record NC_142488.1, on the reverse strand, counting down.
TTCTTTTTCACTTTCCAGGACAAAGTTATCTTCAACCTATCCAAAAGGAAAAGTAAGTCTATTCAAAAGAATCTATTTAGTTTCTTAGAAATTATAATATGGTGACTACCGTAAAGAAAAATTAATTGGTATTTAGATCCAATTGCCACAACAGAATTAAGAATGACTAGCAATAAAATGCCAGACAACACATTAAATTATTCTTTCTACTTGAGATCACCAACATTTGTCAGATTGGCACTACTTACCAGAAGCCAGCATTTAAAAAAATTTTGGCATTCTATAAATTAATTGCCATTTGAAGAACATAACTGAGGCAATGTTTACATTTAAAACTAGGATGTCCAAACCCAAAAGCTTTTAAATGAAAAATCACAAAATGAAACATCTCTAAAGATGATAAAGTATGGCCCCGAGACAGTTCAGAAAATACTAAGGTGAATAAGAGGCAGAATTCACAAAATTATTATCATTTTAAAATATTAAATTCTGCTTGGCCAGGAATGTATATCCAAAGAAAACTGGCAGAAACGAAAGTATTATGTACTCTTCCTGCCACCCTAGCCCATTCCCCTAAAAAAAGAGGGGAATACTAACTTAAGCCTAACAATTCAAAGACAAAAACTAAATGAAACGATGAACATTACTTGAACACCTATATGTAAGATGTTATAACTGCATAAACTATTAATGAGACCTCATCCCCCAAAATTCTAATTTAATTAGGGACCCAGGCAACAGAACTGTTTTTGTCTTAGGGTTTTTTTGGCCACACCATGAGGTTTACAGGATCTTAGTTTCCCGACGAGGGACTGAACCTGCGCAACTGCAGTGAAAGTTCCAAGTCCTAACCACTGGACCTCTAAGGAATTCCCCAAAGGACTGTTTTTTTTTTTTACTTTTTTTTTGAGATCTGCTTTCTTTTTTTTTTTTTTGATCTTCATTTTTAAAAGCTCTTCTGTTGATTTTGACATGCAGCTAGAGTTAAGATCCACTGACCTAGCTCCTCTCTTAATGAAACTCCCTCATATTTTAAACATAAATATACTGACACCAGAGGGGGTACAGTGACTTACTTTTGATCATAACCAATTTAGCTCTTCATGAATTTTAAAAAGCAGCAGTACCCTAAGAAAATATGGCTCTGAGTAAATGAGGGGGGAGAATTAAACAGGAAAAAGACACAGAATGCTGAAGGGAAAATAATTTGTCTTTTCTATACTTACCATATAGTCTGCAATATCCTCTGGTGCATCACCATCAACATCAAACTTGAAGGTGACCATCTTGTTATTGTGTGTCTCCAGTTGACACTCCACCATGTTGTCTCCAGAGGTTGAAATCTGGGCACAAATATTTTACTAGTTTAAGAGTCAGTCATTGCCTTCTCTTTGCAAATGGAACACGAAATATTTTGATGAGCTCACATAAAATATATGAAAAAATGGTCTAAAATATTGAGAATCTAAAAAGATTCTACTTTTCCCTTGGTGAAACACTGTCTAAATAACCACTGTATGACAAATCTAAGGCTCAAATTATTCAGCAAAAAAATCAGGAAAGAAAAGGAACACAACTTTTATAAAAATACAAAAAAAGTTACAATAGTCCCTATAACTATCTGCAATGCAAACATCTAAATCTGGCCAATCATTTTCAAAATTCTCCTAATCCCACAAATTGACCTTTAAGCAAAAGAAAATGCACTGATAATAGAAATGTAAACTGGTCCAACCTTTCTGGATAGCAATCTAGAAATATGTATTGAGAAAGTTTAAAAATCTTCATACTCTGATCAATAATTCTACTTCCAAGAATCTATCATAAGGAAATAATCAGCATAAATACAAAGATTTGTGCTCAAGGGTATCTGCTGAAGAATTTCTTAATACTCTACACTCACTGCCACAGCAACATCGCCCCTCCCTGACTCCCCAGACCTCAACATGCACTCTTAACCAAATCATATTTACACACTGACCTGAAGAACAGTAAGCTGAAATTTAGTTCCCTTCTCTGACCGAGGACAGGAAGCTCTTCTCTGTTTGATCCGATCTTGTTTGCCATTTCCACTTGGGTTATCAGGGGTATTTGTGTTTTCCTTCACAGGTGCCACATCATGATTCAAACTATTATTTTAAAAAACAAAAACAACTCCAATTCAATTTCTCAGAGAAGACATTATTCTATGATTCTCAAAGTCCAATATTTAACCCAAATCAGATTTATAACATCTGAAATTCCTGTATGGCTAGAATCATTCCACTTTGATGGTAAAATTCTAAGAAAAACCCTCGATTATAAAATAATAAATAATGAGTTTAAATAAAATATATAAGTAGTACAATATGTCTCAAAAAGTTATGATTGTACAACTTTGCAAATACACTAAATGCCATTGAATTGTACACTTTAAATGGGTGAAAATTTAATGGTATGTGAATTATGTCTCAATGAAGCTGTTTTTAAAAGTTACAAAACATTGAGATTATTTTGTATGTATTAGGCAAACATCTCATAGTAGTGGGAGTGAAAGAAAAACACTGCTAGTGATGGACCTCTGTGGAATCTTTTATTAGTAGATGTTCTTGACCAATTTTATTTTGTTTGTTTAGGGTTTTTCTTATTAATATGTTCAAATAAAATTCTAAAAACCAATTCTAACTCAAAATAATATACCTGTTCATGTAACGAAATCAACAGAGGATAGACGAGGTGTGGAAGACAGGAATAGTGCAGGAAACAGAACAAGAAATGAAAATGAGATTTTTTAAAAAATGAATATTATTTAGCTATAAAAGGAATTCCTGAAAAAAATCTACTCCTGATCATTGACTATACTAAAGCCTTTGACTGTGTGGCTCAAAACAAACTGTGGAAAATTCCTGAAGAGATGGGACTACCAGACCACATTACCTTCCTCCTGAGAAACTTGTATGTAGGTCAAGAAGCAACAGTTAGAACCGGTCATAGAACAACAGACTGGTTCCAAATGGAAAGGAGTATGACAAGGCTGTATATTGTCATTCTGCTTATTTAACTTATATGCAGAGTACATCATGCAAAATGCCAGGCAGGATGAAGTACAAGCTGGAATCAAGATTGCCGGGAGAAATATCAACAACTTCAGATATGCAGATGATATCACCCTAATGGCAGAAAGTAAAGAGGAACTAAAGAGCCTCTTGATGAAGTTTAAAGAGGAGAGTGGAAAAGCTGGCTTAAAACTCAACATTCAAAAAACAAAGATCATGGCATCTGGTCCCATCACTTTATGGCAAATAGATGGGGAAACAATGGAAACGGTGACAAACTTTACTTTAGGGGACTCCAAAATCACTGCAGATGGTGACTGCAGCCATGAAATTAGAAGACGCTTGCTCCTTGGTAGAAAAGCTATGACAAACCTAGACAGTGTATTAAAAAGCAGAGACATTCGTTTGCCAACAAAGGTACATATAGTCAAAACTACGGTTTTTCCAGTAGTCATGTATGGATATGAGAGCTGGACCATAAAGAAGGCTGAGTACCACAGAATTGATGCTTTCAAATTGTGGGGCTTGAGAAGACTCTTGAGAGTCCCTTGGACAGAAAGGAAATCAAACCAGTCAATCTTAAGGGAAATCAGTCCTGAATATTCATTGGAAGGACTGATGTTGAAGCTGAAGCTCCAATACTTTGGCCACCTGATGTGAAGGGCCAACTCACTGGAAAAGACCCTGATGCTAGGAAAGATAGAGGGCAGGAGGAGAAGGGTGTAACAGCGGATGAGATGGTTGGATGGCATCACTGACTCAATGGACATGAGTTTGAGCAAACTCTGGGAGATAGTGAAGGACAGGGAAGCCTGGCATTCTGCAGTCCATGGGTTGCAAAGAGTCAGATATGACTTAGCAACTGAACAAAAACATAAAAAGAATGAAAGTTTGCCATTTGTAACAACATACATAGAAGTTGAGGGCATTATGCTAAGTGAAGTAAGCCAGAAAGAGAAATACAAATACCATATGATCTTTTTGTGTAATCTAAAAATAGAAAAAAACAACCAAGCAAAAAATTCCCCAGGCTCAAAGATATAGAGGATAGACTGGTGGGTGCCAGAGGCAGGAGTGGGGGGAAGGTAGAGAGTGAGTGAAATGGGTGAAGGGAGTCAAAATGTACAAACTATTAATACCAGTTATAAATAATTAAATCATGGGGATATAATGTACATCATGGCGATGATAGTTTATAATCTGTGGTGTTGGAGAAGACTCTTGAGAGTCCCTTGTACCGCAAGGAGATCCAACCAGTCCATTCTAAAGGAGATCGATCCTGGGTGTTCATTGGAAGGACTGATGCTAAAGCTGAAACTGCAATACTTTGGCCACCTCATGCGACGAGTTGACTCACTGGAAAAGACTCTGATGCTGGGAAAGGTTGGGGGCGGGAGGAGAAGGGGACAACAGAGAATGAGATGGCTGGATGGCATCACTGACTCTGTGGACATGAGTTTGAGTGAACTCCGGGAGTTGGACAGGAGGCCTGGCGTGCTGTGATTCATGGGGTCGCGGAGAGTCGGACATGACTGAGCGACTGAATTGAACTGAACTGAACTGCATATTTCAAAGTTTCTCAGAGTAGATTTTTTAAATTCTCATAAGAAAAAAACTTTATTAACTATATATGGTGATGAATGTTTAAACTAGACTTACTGTGATCATTTCACAATATATAAAAATAGTAAATCATTATATTGTACATCTGAAACTAACATAGGGTGTACTTCAGGTCTACCTCAATAGAAAGAAAGAAAGAAACAAAAGAGGAGGGAGGGACGGAGGAGGGAAAAAGAAAAAATACACCACAATTTTGGTTGAAAAAAACTGAATGAATAATGTGAAAATGATTCAACATTATTAATTCTAACTAGCTATATTTTGCAGGTTCAAGTCAATATGATTATGACTTCACTTTCAGTTGATCCGTATCAAAGGTATTTTCAGTTGATCCGTATCAAAGGTATTTTTCAGCTTTTTCCTTAATAAATTTGAATATATTTCAATAAATACATTTGAAACTTAAATGAGGTCTGTAAGCACCAGATATTTTTAAAATTGATTTTTAGGTTAAATCCTTTCTCCTAAAGAACTACTCATGAAGTATCTGTATAAAGATATACAAGAAAAGATAAAAATAACCCCTAATATTTTTTCTATGTCCCTGTGAAAAAGAATTTTCATAACTACAAGTGGAGAAAGAAGATTCAGTAATACTGCTCTTAGTTCTTTAATAGACAGAGAAATAGCAGTAACACAACACCTTAAGAGGATAAAAGGGATATAATTTTAGTCAATGCAGTTGTATCATTCATTTTACAAAGTTATCTTAAAACACTAGTTTAGGGTTTGGAACAAGATGGCAGAAATTATACCCCTAAATATAACCATAAAATCTGGAAATAATACAATAGAGTATCACAGGAGGGCACTGAAGAGTGAAAAGTTGAAGGCAGACTGGCTAGGGACTCCCAGGACTTGAAGAAAAATATAGCAGCTAAGCAAAAGCAGTCCAGGTTCAGTGTCTCTTGACTCTTGGCCAAAAGGCAAAGGTAGCTCAAGCACAGTGGTCTCCTGAGCCCCAACTCAGCAACAGAAAGTAGTTAAAGTGGGCCCTTCCCTCCCTTGGTGATGCTGGTGGGAACTCTACCAGTAGCATGTGGTCTGGAGAGATAGCCTAGGGCAGTGGGCCTAGGGCACTGCTCTCTAATCTCTTGGTCCAGCAGTGGGTCCCAGTGATATAAGATGAACCAAAGCAGACCAGAATAGTACTACAGGGACTCTGAAAACTGAATTGGCATTAGAACCATAGTCCACAAAAGTATCGATAAATGAGTACCTTGGCACCTAAACACAGTGACTGCCTGCTAAAATAGAGGATTTAAACAGGATCCAGAATATCCTAACATAATGTCCAAAATGTCCAGGATACAAATGAAAATTCTTTGTCATACCCAAAACCAGGAAAATCACAACTTGAATGTGAAAAGTCAATCAAGAGATGCCAAGACCAGGATGAATCAGGATGAATCACAACTATCTGACAAGGATTTTAAAGCAGCCATCATCAAATTGTTTCAAAGATCAATTACAAATACTCCTGAAACAAATGAAAAGTCAGAAAATCTCATAATAATAGAATATATTAAGGAAGAACCAAATGGAAATTATAAAAGGAATATAATCATAGAAATAAACGATTCATTTTGTACAATAGCAGAATGAATAGGACAAAGGAAAGAATCAATATCAGTGAATTTGAACACAGAACAAATGAAATTAAGCCAATCTGAACAAGATAGGGACTTCCCAGGTAGCTCGGCTGGTAAACAATCTGTCTGCAATGTAGGAGACCCCAGTTTGATTCCTGGGTCAGAAAGTTATTACCAAATGAAAATACAATTGTATATATATATATATATATATATACACACAATACATAAAATTATGTTTTTTAAATAATATATTATTATATCTGGTTGTAAATTATTTATTTAGATTAGCTGGAACTTTAAATTACATTATTTCCTTTTTTAAATTCTTACAATCTTTTCTTAAGAACAGAATATGAAGAGAATTCCCTGGTGGTTCAGTGGTTCGGACTCTGCACTCTCACCGCCAAGGGCCTAGATTCGAACCCTGGTCAGGAAACTAAGATCCTGCATGCCAAAAAAAAAAACCTAGACTATTATAATAATGCGAACAAGAAAATGGTCAATAATATCACAATCCATATGATCCTTATTAACATAAAAAAGTAAGAATAATATCTACTATTTTTATTGAACATACACACAAATACTAGAACACAGAAGTTTCTGTAGTCAAGAGACTAATCACCTAAAGAAGGCAAATACTTCAATATGCCCTCATAGCTTTCATGGTATTAATTTGAAGATTCTCACCTTCGAACTAAATCTGGTTTTAGAAGAGTTGCTTGTTGTTCAGCTCCAACTGCTTGGGATACAGGCTGTAAACAGCACAGAAGTAAAATTTATTATAACAGCAAACTTCAAGTTGAATGTGCAATTTGCTATTATTGCAGAAAACATGTCTGTTACATTTCATATTTTGGTTACCACACAAACCAGGTAGAATGTCTACATTACTGAATGTCTATATCAATCCTACTACTGATGTTACTACCAGAAAAAGAAAAACAAAATGCAGCAGTATTGATACTCACCAAGACTTTTTCATAAAAAAGACAGCATTGTTTCATATACTTTTGTTTGTTATCTTTCAGTGGCTTCCAGTCCTAATTGTAAAACTACTAATGAGTTGCTATCACTCCAGAAACAGATAAATCAGTGATTCAAGGTTTAACATGTTATATGGTCTCTCTCTCTCTCTCTCTTGTTCTCTCTTCAGTAAACTACTGCCAACAATCCCTTTGAGGTGTTAGTATCCAACAGCTGCAATACTGGCTTCTAGGAGAAAAGTTTAAGCCCTTTACAAATGCAAGTTTCAAATCTGTTGGAAAATAATTTTAAACGTTTATCTAATCCATCCAATGTATTGCCACTGGTGACAGCAGAGTGACTTTAAAATGCAAATCTATCAAAATCAATCATTTATCTACCTAGTTCAAATTCTCTAATGATGGTACCTCATCTTCTATAAGGTTAAGTCCCTTTGGATGACAAAGTCCATAATGAACTGGTCCCTGCCTCATTCTCTAGTTCTTCTCTCCTTGAAGTTACACTGAATTCTAGCTCCTGTGAATGAGTCAAGCTCTTCCATATCTGGTGACTCTACTTATATTCCTTCATCTCCCTGGACTATTTATAACAAATATTATAATCACTACCATGTTAAGAAAATAGCATTCTTTGGTGATTTTTCCCCATTTTATTGATTTTTATGTTACTACTTACATTGTATAATTCAAAACTTTCAAAGAATAGCAAATACTAAGTGTACAGAAAAACAGGCATTTTCATAAACCACTGGGATTTATGGGATTGTAAACTGCTTAGACCTTTCTGAAGGGTAATTCAACAATTAAATTATCCAATTTTTTAAAATGTCTAGCGATTTCATTTCTAGAAATTTAATCCAAGGAAATAATCAAAACTGTATGTGAGTCACTGAGTTGTGTCTAACTCTTTGCAACCCCAAGGACTACAGCTGGCCAGGCTCCTCTGTCCATGGAATTCTCTATGCAAGAATACTGGAGTGAGTAGCCATTCCCTTCTTCAGGGGATCTTTCTGACTCAGGGATTGAACCTGGGTCTCCTGTATTGCAGGCAGATTATTTACAACGTGAGCCACCAGGGAAACCCTACTGATAAATACTCTTCCTATAAAAGGACCAAACTTAAAGAAATGCCATAACTGAATAGAAGCACACGAGAATATCAAGTGTGCTGACTGGAAAAAATGTATTCCATCTTGTTAATTCTCCTACTGATTTTAAGAAGTGTTTTGTAAACCAAGATATGAAATCAAATTAACAAAGTTCAAGTTTCTTCTTTCACTTTCACAACAAAGAATTTTTGTCACAACAAAGAATTATATCAGAATGGAAAAGTAGAACTGCTTCAAATGCACAAAAGTTAGCTACTACTCAAAGAAACACTGATTTTAACCCAATACTGTACAATATTTTATTTTAACAAAAATACTTAGGTGTGGCTTATAGCAATATATTATCATGTAGGTACTCACTGAGAAGGCTGAGTCTGATAAACTGTAAAATTGACAATATCTTACTATACATCCTATTAATCTGAGTAATTTGGGAGGGGGAAGAAGACATAAAAGCATCCCATTTTATATAATTCCATATTTTCCGCAGAGTTTATAGACAACACAGAATCAAAACAGCTGTAAATAATTCTAATTTTAACCTTAACATTAGAATCTGCAACATGTAAAAATTCTAGTCATATATTGCTAGGCACTGCCAAATGATAATCAAATGTTTGTCATACAATGGTTTTAAGCTTGTAAGATAATATTAAAAAAGTTTTATACTACCCTGGTCCTTTTGTCTAAGTAAATTATAGTAAAATCAGGAAATAAATCAAGAGTTCATACAAAGATTTAGCTATAAGGATGTTCTTCACAACATGGAATATAATTACAAACAGCAAAAAAGAAAAAGAAAAAAAATAGACACTTGTTTATTTTACCTGCTCCATTAAATAAATAATGGATGATGGGTAAACCAGGATAACCACAGAGGTGTGATCACTCACGTAGAGCCAGACATCCTGGAGTGTGAAGTCAAGTGGGCCTTAGGAAGCATCACTGCCAACAAAGATAGTGGAGGTAATGGAATTCTAGCTGAGCTATTTCAAATCCTAAAAGATGATGCTGTAACTGTTGCACTCAATATGCCAGAAAATTTGGAAAACTCAGCAGTGGCCACAGGACTGGAAAAGGTCTACTTTCATTCCAATACCAAAGAAGGGCAATGCCAAAGAATGTTCAAACTACCACACAATTACACTCATTTCACATGCCAGCAAGATTAGGCTCAAAATCCTATAAGCTAGGCATCAACAGTACATGAACTGAGAACTTCCAGATGTACAAGCTGGATTTAGAAAAGGCAGAGCAACCAGAGATCAAACTGCGAACATCTGTTGGATCATAGAAAAACTAAGAGAATTCCAGAAAAACATCTACTTCTGCTTCATTGACTACACTAAAGCCTTTGACTGTGTGGATCACAACAAACTGTGGAAAATTCTTCAAGATATAGGAATACCAGACCACCTTACCTGCATCCTGAGAAATCTGTATGCAGGTCAAGAAGCAACAGTTAGAACTGGACATGGAACAATGGACTGGTTCAAAATTGGGAAAGGAGTACATCAAGGCTATATATTGTCACCCTGCTAATTTTACTTATATGCAGAGTACATCATGTGAAATGTCAGGCTGAATGAATCACAAGCTGGAATCAAGATTTCAGGGAGAAATATCAATAACCTCAGATGATGACACCACCCTTATGGCAGAAAGCAGAGAGAAACTAAAGAGCCTCTTGATGAAGGTGAAAAGAGGAGAGTGGAAAAAGCTGGCTTAAAACCCAGCATTCAGAAAACTAGGATCATGGCATCCAATTCCATCACTTCATGGAAAGTAGATGGGGAAGCAATGGAAACAGTAACATACTTTATTTTCTTGAGCTCCAAAATCACTGCAGATGGTGACTGCAGCCATGAAATTAAAAAGACGCTTGCTCCTTGGAAGACAAGCTACAACAAATATAGACAGTGTATTAAAAAGCAGAGACATCTGTTTGCCAACAAAGGTCCATATAGTCAAAGCTATGGTTTTTCCAGTAGTCATGTATGGATATGAGAGCTGGACCATAAAGAAGGCTGAGCACCAAAGAATTGATGCTTTTCAACTGTGGTGTTGGAGAAGACGTGAGAGTCCCTTAGACAGCAAAGAGATCAAATCAGTCAATCTTAAAGGAAATCAACTCTGAATACTCATTGGAAGGGCTGATGTTGAAGCTAAAGCTCCAATATATGGCCACCTAATGTGAAGAGCTGATTCATTAGAAAAGACGCTGAAGCTGGGAAAGATTGAAGGCAAGAGGAGGAAGAGATGACAGAGGATGAGATGGTTGGATGGCATCATCAACTCAATGGGCGTAAGTTTGAGCAAGTTCTGGGAGATAGTGAAGGACAGGGAAGCCTCCAAAGAGTCGGACGCGACTGAGCAGCTGAACAACAACAAAAAATAATGGTATATCCATACTAAAGGGTTTATGCAGCCCTTTAAAATGTACTAAAACATATAAGACGTTATAAGTGGAAAAAGATTTATATTCATTATGGTTACATTAAAATTGCATGTATGCATAAGCTTATAAAATGATCTGGAAGAATACACACTTCGTGTTAAGCAAGCTTAACTACATTCATCTTGCTTTGGTAATAAGAACTTTATACAGATTTATCAACCCTGAAATCTGGTAATTTCAGGGCTGGTCCCCATTATTTCAGTGTACAACATTATAGTTGTTATAGACAAAAGTAAAAATGGAACATTTCACTAAATTTTAAAGACATCTACAAAAATGGCCAGGCATCTATTTGCAAATATTAATTTTGAACTCCCAGAAATATTGTGACAGAACTTGATATGAAGCTGGCAATTAAAAAAACAGATGAATCAACTATTAGCTTTGATTTTGAGGACCAAAATAATTCTGTTAATAATAAGTGGTTATAAAATATAATTCCAGATTGTTGTCATAGAAACTATGTTTTGTTTATGTTACCTCCAGATTTAAGCGTGAGGACACCATGTCACTGCTCCATCTTGCTAGGACTCCCCATAATTTTTTGAAGTTTCTTTAATACAAACATTTGTTAAAGCTGGATACAACAATGTTGTTAATGTGTACACACACAAAAAAGAAATCTCTTTGCCAAAGTATTTGCTTTCAAATACTTTGAAATGTTTAAACAGTGACTATATTAAAGAGTTAATCATCTAATTTCTAATTAGAAGCCAATCTAATTTATCCAGGGGAAAAAAACTTCAGTAAGAATTGACCAGGTTAGATGGGGGAAGGGGAAAGTGGGAAACAGTATATTCTTCTTATTTCTCCTCAGTCCTTACCTTCAAATCCAAATCAAAGACAAATCAAAGACAAATCCCTTTTCCTAATGAGACCTTGATATCTGGATATCTGAGACCTTGATAACTAGCTAGCAAATTTCAATAAAACTAAAGTACCTCTTATCACTTGTAGAATGAGGACAAGGCCAAAATGAGAAGCAAATCTAGACCTGAATTCCATGGGCCACACCATTCTCTCCTGTTTACCATAGCATTTAAAATGCTCTCTTGTTACTTCCCTAGTGGTCCAGTGATTAAGAATATGCTTTGCAATGCAGAGGATTCAGGTTCAATCCCTGGTCAGGGAACTAAGATCCCACATGCCAAGAAGCACCTAAGCCCCCATGCTGCAACCACTGAGCCAATGAGCCACAACTAGAGAGTCTGTGCACTGCAATGAAAGACCCTGCATGATGCAATGAAGACCCTGCCTACTGCAACTAAAACCCCAAGCAACAAAATAAGTAAATATTATAATAAATAAAATGTTCTCCTGAACTTGTTTCTTGATCTTTATTTCCTATGAGGAGACTGTGTCTGTAAGATTTATCACAATATCCCCAATGCCTAACCAACACTTGAAATAAGAATCTTTCACTATTATAATGTTCCCATTTTTACTGTTTTTATTGTTATTATAGCAATAAAACAATCACTATTTATTATTTATTAAGAACTAAAGTGAAAGTCACTCAGTTGTGTCCGACTCTCTGCGACCCCATGGACTGAGGCCTGCCAGGCTCCTCTGTCCATGGAATTCTCCAGTCAAGAACAGCCGTTCCTTTCTCCAGGGAATCTTCCCAACCCAGAGATCGAACCCTGGTCTCCCACATTGCAGGCAGATTCTTTACCATCTGAGACACCAGGGAAGCACTTTGTATTCATTATTTAACTAAATTCAACCCTTATGACAACTCTAAGCATAGGTACTATTACTTTTGTTTTACCAATAAGGAAACTGAGACTACAACTGATGGAGGCAAAAATTAGAAGAAAATGAATGAATAGACAACTGACTCCAAAGAATACTGAAGAGCAGAGACTTTTTGTGCATACCACAGAAGCTTTTCTGTTAGTTCTTAACCCTTCTCTCTCTTTTATAAGACTTACTTCACTATTACTTGCCCTCCTCCCATCAATGGTTCTTAGCCCTGAGTGCGCTTTAAAATCTTAAGGGAAGAAAAGGCAGAGGGAAGGAAAAAGGAGAAAAAATAAAACAGAAGGAAAGAAAATCCAAGCTCAGGCACATTCTAGAGATTCTTATTCAGTTATTCTGGAATGAAGGAGAGCAGTAAAACTGGGAAAGGTTTTTATTTTAAAGTTATTTGAACCAAAGCTTTCTTATCCATTCATCTGCAGATGGACATCTAGGTTGCTTCCATGTCCTGGCTATTATAAACAGTGCTGCAATGAACATTGGAGTACATGTGTCTCTTTCAATTCTGGTTTCCTCGGTGTGTATGCCCAGGAGTGCGATCGCTGGATCATATGGCAGTTCTATTTCCAGTTTTCTGAGGAATCTCCACACTGTTCTCCATAGTGGCTGTACTAGTTTGCATTCCCACCAACAGTGTAAGAGGGTTCCCTTCTCTCCACACCCTCTCCAGCACTTATTGCATGTAGACTTTTGGATAGCAGCCATTCTGACTGGTGTGAAATGGTATCTCATTGTGGTTTTGATTTGCATTTCTCTGATGATGAGGGATGTTGAGCATTTTTTCATGTGTTTATTAGCCATCTTTATGTCTTCTTTGGAGAAATGTCTGTTTAGTTCTTTGGCCCATTTTTTGATTGGGTCACTTAGTTTTCTGGAATTAAGCTGCAGGAGCTGCTTGTATAATTTGGAGATTAATCCTTTATCAGTTGCTTCATTTGCTATTATTGTCTCCCATTCTGAAGGTTGTCTTCTCACCTTGCTTAGAGTTTCCTTTGCTGTGCAGAAGCTTTTGATTTTAATTAGGTCCCATTTGTTTATTTTTGCTTTTATTTCCAATATTCTGGGAGGTGGGTCTTGGAGGATCCTGCTGTGATTTATGTCGGAGAGTGTTTTGCCTACGTTCTCCTCTAGGAGTTTTATAGTTTCTGGTCTTACATTTAGATCTTTAATCCATTTTGAGTTTATTTTGGTGTATGGTGTTAGGAAGTGTTCTAGTTTCATTCTTTTACAAGTGGCTGACCAGTTTTCCCAGCACCACTTGTTAAAGAGACTGTCTTTTCTCCATTTTATATTCTTGCCTCCTTTGTCGAAGATAAGGTGTCCATAGGAGCGTGGGTTTATCTCTGGGCTTTCTATTTTGTTCCATTGATCTATATTTCTGTCTTTATGCCAGTACCATACTGTCTTGATGACTGTGGCTTTGTAATAGAGCCTGAAGTCCGGCAGGTTAATTCCCCCAGTTCCATTCTTCTTCCTCAAGATTGCTTTGGCTATTCGAGGTTTTTTGTATTTCCATACAAATTGTGAGATTATTTGTTCTAGTTCTGTGAAAAATATTGTTGGTAGCTTGATAGGGATTGCATTGAATGTATAAATTACTTTGGGTAGTATACTCATTTTTACAATATTTATTCTTCCAATCCACGAACATGGTATATTTCTCCATCTATTCATGTCCTCTTTGATTACTTTCACTAGTGTTTTATAGTTTTCTATGTACAAGTCTTTTGTTACCTTAGGTAAATATATTCCTAAGTATTTAATTGTTTTCATTGCAACAGTGAATGGAATAGTTTCCTTAATTTCTCTTTCTATTTTCTCATTATTAGTGTATAGGAATGCAAGGGATTTCTGTGTGTTGATTTTATATCCTGCAACTTTGCTGTAATCATTGATTAGCTCTAGTAGTTTTCTGGTAGAGTCTTTAGGGTTTTCTGTGTAGAGGATCATGTCATCAGCGAACAGTGAAAGCTTTACTTCTTCTTTTCCAATTTGTATTCCTTTTATGTCTTTTTCTGCTCTGATTGCTGTGGCCAAAACTTCCAGAACTATGTTGAATAGTAGTGGTGAGAGTGGGCACCCTTGTCTTGTTCCTGACTTTAGGGGAAATGCTTTCAGTTTTTCACCATTGAGGATAATGTTTGCTGTGGGTTTGTCATATATAGCTTTTATTATGTTGAGGTATGTCCCTTCAATTCCCACTTTCTGGAGAGTTTTTATCAAAAATGGATGTTGAATTTTGGTACATATACACAATGGAGTATTTCTCAGCCATCAAAAAGAATGCATTTGAATCAGTTTTAATGAGGTGGATGAAATTGGAGCCAATTATACAGAGTGAAGTAGGCCAGAAAGAGGAACATCAATGCCATATATTGACGCATATATATGGAATTTAGAAGAATGGTAACCTGAACCCTGTATAAGAGACTGCAAAAGAGACATAGGCATTTAGAACACTCTTTGGGACTCTGTGGGAGAGGGTGAAGGTGGAATGATTGGAGAGAATGGAATTGTAGCATGTATATTGTCATAGGTGACCAGTCCAGGTTCGACGCATAAATTTTCCTCTGTTCATTTCTTTGCATTTGTGCTTTTTTAATAAAATTCTTTTTTAGAAATAAAAAAATAAATAAATAAATAAAAAATAAAGTTATTTGAAACATTTTATAATCTGCCTTGCTGCTGCTGCTGCTAAGTTGCTTTAGTCATGTCTGACTCTGTGCGACCCCATAGACGGCAGCCCACCAGGCTCCCCAGTACCTGGGATTCTCCAGGCAAGAACACTGAAGTGGGTTGCCATTTCCTTCTCCAATGCATGAAAGTGAAAAGTGAAAGTGAAGTCGCTCAGTCGTGTCCAACTCTTCGCGATCCCATGGACTGCAGCCTACCAGGCTCCTCCATCCATGGGATTTTTCAGGCAAGAGTACTGGAGTGGGGTGCCATTGCCTTCTCCGATAATCTGCCTTATTGTACTATTATTTTAAAACATTTTATAAACTGCCTTGGTACTACTGACACTATAAAACATGTCTCTCCCACAAAGTACTTTTAAACAACCATTATGTATTGAGCCAGAGAAGGCAATGGCAAGCCACTCCAGTACGCTTGCCTAGAAAATCCCATGGACGGAGGAGCCTGGTAGGCTGCAGTCCGTGGGGTCACTAAGGGTCGGACACGACTGAGCGACTTCACTTTCACTTTCACACATTGGAGAAGGAAATGGCAACCCACTCCAGTGTTCTTGCCTGGAGAATCCCAGGGACGGGGGAGCCTGGTGGGCTGCTGTCTATGGGGTCACACAGAGTCGGACACGACTGAAGTGACTTAGCAGCAGCAGCAGCAGCATGTATTGAGCATTACATGCTAGGCATTTCTCACATGTATCTCATCTAGTCCTAAAAAGCCTGCAAAATAGGCATTTTTTTCTAACATTATGAAAAATTTCCAACATACAGATAATCTGATAATTGCTTAGTGAAAACCCATACATCCACTGCCCACAGTCTACAATATTTTACTATATTTGCATTACCACATGTATATCCATCGATCCATCTTATTTTTTATGCATTTCAAAGTAAGTTGCAAATGCAAGATAGGCATTTTAAAACTTCATTTTAAAGATGAAAAGAACCTAAGCTAAAATAAATAACTTGCCTAAAATCATACAATAAATAATTCAAGGAGCAAGAATTCAAATTCAGGCCCAACTAAAGATATAAAGTAGCTCAAACCTATTTGTATGATGTATATACCTATTTAACAGTGAAATTTTGCTTATTTAATAAAAGAAAATTATCAGGTGAGAAATGTGCATGATACCCATTTCCATATTTTTTACAGAACCCCTTATATATAAAGTCATTGCTTATCTAATCCCATTTTTTTGACCAAGCCAAGATTCTGAATAATGAAATTTACCCTAAGAAATAACTGATTCACACACAGCATAGTTCCATGAATAAACTCACATAATGATGCCCAGGCTATTAAACAAATATGAATAAAAAGATGGAAACATACCATCAACACAGTGATTAACAGACAAGAGTAATAGAAACTGGAAGAAATTTCATTAATTATAGGGCAGGTAGTACTGAACTGAAGAAAACATTACTCAGGCTTCACTCTAGCACCTTTCTAGAGATTGCCTCATCAAAGAGAAGCTAACTTAAAGGAGACATACTTCATATTTTCCCCCTTAGTATCTGTTGCTAGTTGAGTTATCAAGAGTCTGTATCAACCAGCAAATTGCACTACTCTTGTTTCAGCCCCTCCAAACTTTCTATAAGTCCATGGAATTCTCCAGGCAAGAATACTGGAGTGGATAGCCATTCCCTTCTTCAGTGGATCTTACCAACCCAGGGATTGAACCCAGGTCTCCTGCACTACAGGAAAATTCTTTAACATCTGAGCCACAGGGAAGCCCCATACTTATTTGGAGAGAGCAACCAACATTGTTTTTTGTTTGTTTATTTTATTTTTTTTATTTTAATGGTAGAAGTGAGAATGCATATCGGAGATAAAAAGGAGACTGAGTCATTTGGCATTCTAGGAGGAGGAGTCTCCACAAAGTAAAGCCAACTCAGCAAGGATGCAGAAAAGGAAAAGTTTTGGTATCCATATATGTTGGATGGATCCACACATTTTTAGAAGGGCCACTCTGCTCACTATCATGATAAAAAGGTAATAAAAGAACAAAAGCACAAGGAAGAACAACAATCAGAAGTCTAATGAAATGATGCAAGAAAGAGAAAGTAGACTAGCATGGTTATCATTATGCTAGTAATTATGGTGGAGGTGGTGACAAGTACTCAGATTGTAGACATATTTCAAAGGAAAAGACAAAAGACTTTCTGATGATGTGAAGTGAGACATGAGAGTAAGAGAGGAATAAAAGATGACCACAGATATATGGCTTGAGTAACAGGAAAGACTGAGTTGCTATTTGCTGAGATGAAGACAACTGTGGAAAGAACAGGCTTCGGGTGGTGGTGGGAGGGGAGTGCAAAAAAAGTGTTTAATTTTGGACATATTAAATTTGAAATTCCTGTTATACAATCAAGTGGAGGTATTGGATGTATACTATGGAAATATGGCAAAAAAAATTTTCCTAGAAAACAAAGTCAAAACCAAAATGGACTGGAGGTATCAGGATGAAATACACAAACACACACACACACACACACACACACACACATCTGCATGTGCACACACACATTTTAATCTATGCAATGGGAATCCTAGGAGCTATGACTCCCAAGAAGCATCAAGCATTACAACATCCAGATTTTGATCCTTAAATTACCTTCCTCACTAAAAGGAATCAAGGCCCCATGAAGAAATGGAGAAATAACTGACCTAGGTAGCATATTAAAAAGCAGAGACATGACTTTGCCAAAAAGGTCCGTATAGTCAAAACTATGGTTTTTCCAGTAGTCATATATGGATGTGAGAGTTGAACTATAAAGAAAGCTGAGCGCCAAAAAATTGATGCTTTTGAACTGTGGTGTTGGAGAAGACTCTTCAGGGGCCTTTAGACAGCAAGCAGATCCAGCCAGTCCATCCTAAAGGAAATCAGTCCTGAATATTCATTGGAAGGTCTGATGCTGAAGCTGAAACTCCAATACTTTGGCCACCATATGTGAAGAACTGACTTGTTGAAGACCCTGATGCTGGGAAAGATTGAAGTGGGGAGGAGAAGGGGACGACAGAGGGTGAGATGGTTGCATGGCATCGACTTAATGGACATGAGTTTGAGTAAACTCCTGGAGTTGGTGATGGACAGGGTGGCCTCGTGTGCTGCAGTCCATGGGGTTGCAGAATCGGACATGACTGAGCGACTGAACTGAACTGCATTTTGGACTCTTTTGATGACTAAGAGGACTACTTCATATCTTCTAAGGGATTTGGGCCCACAGTAGAAGATGTAATGGTCATCTGAATTAAATTCTCCCGTCCACTTTAGTTCACTGATTCCTAAAATGTTGATGTTCACTCTTGCCATCTCCTATTTGACCACTTCCAATTTACCTTGATTCGTGGACCTGACATTTCAGGTTCCTATGCAATGCTGTTCATTACAGCATCAGATTTTACTTTCACCACCAGACACATCCACACCTGGGCCTTGTTTCCACTATGGCTCAGTCTCTTCATTCCTTCTGGAGCTATTTCTCTGCTCTTATCCAGTAGCACATTGGACATCTACCGACCTGGGGAGTTCATCTTTCAGTGTCATATCTTTTTGCCTTTTCATACTGTTCATGGGATTCTCAAGGCAAGAATGCTGAAGTTGTTTGCCATTCCCTTCTCCAGTGGGCCACATTTTGTCAGAACTCTCCACCGTGACCCATCCATCTTGGGTGGCTTTACACGGCATGGCTCTTAAGTCATTGAGTTAGACAAGGTTGTGGTCCAAGTGATCAGTTTGATTAGCTTTCTGTGATTATGGTTTTCATTCTGTCTTCCCTTTGATGGATGAGGATAAGAAGCTTGTGGAAACTTCCTAATGGGAGGGACTGACTGTAGGGAAAAATGGGTCATGCTCTGGTGGTCAAGGCCATACTTGGTAAGTCTTTAATCCAATTTTCCACTGATGGATGGTGCTGTGTTCCCTCCCTGTAGTTTGTCCAGGCCAAACTAGGCAGGTGTAATGGCAACCTCCACAAAAAGAACTTATGCCAGCATACTGCCCCTCCCAGGACTGCTGCAGTCAGTGTGCCTGACCCTAAGGCCATCCACTGTCAACCCACGCCTCTGCCGGAGACTCCCAAACACTCATAGGCAAGTCTGGCTCAGTCTCTTGTGGGGTCACTGCTCCTTTCTCTTGGGTCCTAGTGTGCACAAGGTTTTGCTCGTGTCCTCCAAGAGTTTCTGTTTCCCCAGTCCTGTGGAAGTTCTGTAATGAAATGCCACTGGCCTTTCAAAAGTCAAATTCCCTGGAGATTCTCAGTCCTTTTGCCGGATGTCCGGGTGGGAAATCTGTTGTGAGGCCTACAACTTTTACAGCAGTTCGAGAACTTCTTCACTATATTCTTTACAGATGAAGACGGAGCAGCTCTATACAGTCAGCAAAAGAAGGCCGAGAGCTGACTTTGGCTCAGATCATGAATTCTTTATTGAAAAATTCAGACGTAACTTGAAGAGAGTAGAGAAAACCACTAGGCCGTTCAGATGTGACCTAAATCAAATCCCTCACAATTACACAGTGGAAGTGACAAATAGATGCAAGGGATTAGATCTCATAGACTGCCTGAAGAACTATATATGGAGGTTTGTAACACTGTACAGGAGGTGGTGATGAAAACTATCCCCAAAAAAAGAAATGCAAAAGGCAAAATGGTTGTCTGAGGAGGCCTTACAAATAGCTGAGAAAAGAAGAGAAGCAGAAGTCAAAGGAGAAAAGGAAAGATATATCCATTTGAATGCAGAGTTCCAAAGAATAGCAAAAGAGATAGGTAAGCCTTCCTAAGTGAACAAGGCCAATAAATATAGGGAAACAATAGAATGGGAAAGACCAGAGATCCCGTCAAGAAAATTAGAGATACCAAGGGAACATGTTATGCCAAGATGGGCACGTTAAAGAACAGAAATGGTATGGACCTTTGCCAACCAAGGTCCGTCTAGTCAAGGCTATGGTTTTTCCCATGGTCATGTATGGATGTGAGAGTTGGACTGTGAAGAAAGCTGATCGCCGAAGAATTGATGCTTTTGAACTGTGGTGTTGGAGAAGACTCTTGAGAGTCCCTTGGACTGCAAGGAGATCCAACCAGTCCTTTCTAGAGGAGATCAATCCTGGGTGTTCATTGGAAGGACTTATGCTAAAGCTGAAACTCCAGTACTTTGGCCACCTCATGCGACGAGTTGACTCACTGGAAAGGACTCTGATGCTGGGAGCGATTGGGGGTAGGAGGAGACGGGGACGACAGAGAATTAGGTGGCTGGATGGCATCACCGACTCGATGGACATGAGTTTGAGTGAACTCCGGGAGTTGGTGATGGACAGGGAGGCCTTTCGTGTTGTAGTTCATGGGGTCACTAAGAGTCGGACACGACTGAGTGACTGAACTGAACTGAACAGAAGCAGAAGGCATTAAGAAGAAGTGGCAAGAATAAACAAAAAAATTATACAAAAAATAAGATCTTAATGATCCAGATAAGCATGATGGTGTGATCACTCACCTAGAGCCAGACATCCTGGAATGAAAAGTCAAATGGGACTTAGGAAACATCAAAATGAACAAAGCTAGTGAAAGTGATGGAATTCCAGCTAAGCTATTTCAAATCCTAAAAGATGATGCTATAAAAGTGTTGCACTCAATATACCAGCAAATTTGTAAAACTCAGCAGTGGCCACAGGACTGGAAAAGGTCAGTTTTCATTTCAATTCCAAAGAAGAGCAATACCAAAGAATGCTCAAACTACAATACAAGTTACACTCATTTAACATGCTAGCAAGATTATGCTCAAAATCCTGCAAGCTAGGCATCAGTAGTACATGAACTGAGAACTTCCAGATGTACAAGCTGGATTTAGAAAAGGCAGAGGAACCAGAGATCAAACTGCTAACATCCACTGGATCACAGAAAAACTAAGAGAATTGCAGAAAAACATCTACTTCTGCTTCACTGACTAGGCTAAAGCCTTTGACTATGTGGATCACAAGAAACTGTGGGAAATTCTTCAAGATATAGGAATACCAGACCACCTTACCTGCATCCTGAGAAATCTGTATGTAGGTCAAGAAGCAACAGTTAGAACTGGACATGGAACAATGGACTGGTTCAAAATTGGGAAAGGAGTATATCAAGGCTGTATATTGTCACCCTGCTAATTTTACTTATATGCAGAGTACATCATGTGAAATGTCAGGCTGAATGAATCACAAGCTGGAATCAAGATTTCAGGGAGAAATATCAATAACCTCAGATGATGACACCACCCTTATGGCAGAAAGCAGAGAGAAACTAAAGAGCCTCTTGATGAAGGTGAAAAGAGGAGAGTGGAAAAAGCTGACTTAAAACTCAATATTCAGAAAACTAAGATCATGGCATCCAGTCCCACCATTTCATGGCAAATAGATGCGGAAACACTGGAAACAGTGTCAGACTTTATTTTTGGGGGCTCTGAAATCACTGTGGATGCTGACTGCAGCCATGGAATTAAGACACTTACTCCTTGGAAGGAAAGTTATGACCAACCTAGATAGCATATTAAAAAGCAGAGACATTACTTTGCCAACAAAGGTCCGTCTAGTCAAGGCAATGGTTTTTCCTGTGGTCATGTACGGATGTGAGAGTTGGACTGTGAAGAAAGCTGATCACCGAAGAATTGATGCTTTTGAACTGTGGTGTTGGAGAAAACTCTTGAGAGTCCCTTGGACTGCAAGGAGATCCAACCAGTCCATGCTAAAGGAGATCAGTCCTGGGTGTTCATTGGAAGGACTGATGCTAAAGCTGAAACTCCAATACTTTGGCCACATCATGCGAAGAGTTGACTCACTGGAAAAGACTCTGATGCTGGGAGGGATGGGGGGCACGAGGAGAAGGGGATGACAGAGAATGAGATGGCTGGATGGCATCACCGACTTGATGGACATGAGTTTGAGTGAACTCCGGGAGTTGGTGATGGACAGGGAGGCCTGGTGTGCTGTGATTCATGGGGTTGCAAAGAGTCGGACATGACTGAGTGACTGAACTGACTGACTGACTGTTTTTTTCCAGCGTATGGATGTGAGGGTTGGAGCATAAAGAAGGCTGAGTGCCAAAGAATTGATGCTTTTGAACTGTGGTGTTAGAGAAGACTCTTGAGAGTCCCTTGGACAGCAAGGAGATCAATCCAGTCAATCCTAAAGGAAATCAACCATGAATATTCATTGAAAGGACTGATGCTGAAGTTGAGGCTCCAATACCTTGGCCACCAGATGTGAAGAGCTGACTCACTGGAAAAATTGCTGATGCTGGTAAAGACTGAAGGCATGAGAAGAAGAGGGTGACAGAGGACGAGATGGTTGGATGGCATCACCGCTTCAATGGATATGAGTTTGAGCAAGCTCAGGGAGATTACAAAGGACAGGGAAGCTACATGTGCTGCAATCCACGGTGTCACAAAGAGTTGGACATGAATGAACAACTGAACAACAACATGAGTCCATACTGATATAAACAAATGAATGAATTAATGAATTAGTGAATGAAGGAGGTAGAAAAGCCAACTAATTAATATAAGGAGGAATGATGAACTTAGATTATCATGAACAGATACTAAAACTAATGGGTGAAAATTTTGATGAGGAAAGGCATATTTACATGGCCTCAAAATATCTCCTTACAAATTACTCATAAATTTTATAAAGGAAAACAATGTAACTTTATTGTGGAAAAATCTAGCAGGCCTTAAAAAGAAATAAAAGTAATAAATTAATAAAATAATAAAGTAATAAAAGTTAATATCATCAATATTGGCATTACCAGTATGCCTAATAAGGTGGCCTGAGTAGAATACAAGGCCCCGTACATGGTATTCCTGTCAAAAATGCATGATTTGACTCTAATCATGAGGAAATATTAATCAAACCCAATTGATGGGCATTCTATAAAAAGCTGGCCTCTGCCTTCAATACTATCAAGAAAAGCAAAGACTGAAGAACTGGTTGAGATTAAAGCAGACTAAAGAAAACGATAAACGATTTTTTAAAAAATGACTTGATGAGGCACCTTTCACAGAAGAAGATATCTGAATCTCTAATAATTACATGAAAAGATGCTCAATATCATTATTATCAGGGACATGCAAGGTAAACCATGATATATACCACATCACATCCACCAGAACAGCTAAAATTTAAAGGACTAGCAATACTGTTCATACAGATGTGGAATAACTGTAACTTTTAAACACTGCTGCTGAGAATGCACTTTAGACAACTACTAATACAATGGAAAACTGTCTGGCATTATTCAGTATAGCTACACATACCTTTATCCTGTGACCCAGCAATCCCACTCCTAGGTACATACACAAGAGAAATGAGTGTGTGTGTCTATCGAAAATACATAGAGGAGCATTCACAGTACCTTTATTTTATAAGAGCCAAAAACTAGAACCAATCTTAATGTATTTCAACAGAATTGAACAATTCATACCAAAAAAGAAAAAAATGAAACACACTACTGATACATGCAACAATGTGGATGAATGTAAG
Source organism: Moschus berezovskii (assembly GCF_049115385.1). Lineage (NCBI taxonomy): Eukaryota > Metazoa > Chordata > Mammalia > Artiodactyla > Moschidae > Moschus > Moschus berezovskii. Next base: position 49,786,164 of record NC_142488.1, on the reverse strand, counting down.
TGAACCTTCTAGGGAGCTGGAAGTGCTCTGTATCTTCATTTACACTTCACACATCAAGCTGCACATTTAAGATTAGGATACTTCAATGTATATATGCCTTGAAAGTGTTAGTCACTCAGTTTTGTCCAACTCTGTGACCCCATGGACTGTATCCCACCAGGTTCCTCTGTCCATGGAATTCTCCAGGCAAGAATACTGGAGTGGGTTGTCATTTCCTTCTCCAAATATATGCCTTATATACTTCAATTTAAAAAAGAAACCTTTTTAAAAGCTACTATGATCCAATTCTGATCAAATAAATACTAAAAAATGTGTTTGTGTATGTCTATGCACAGAAAAAAATGTCCAAAACTTCAAAGGTTTTAATTTCTCAGAGGTGGGATTACAGGCAATTTTCTGTTATATTTTTCTGTATTTTTAAGAGTATAAGAATAAAAGTTATTTTTAAAAAATTATTTTCATATGAGGATTTAAATTATCCATACCAAAGACATATAAAAGACAAACACCAAAAGCCTCCTATAAGCACTAAAGAGGAAAAAGGAAGCAAAAATTTGACTAGCTTTAGGCTTCTCTTATGCAGCATTAACTAGAAACCAACAGAACAAAATATCTTGTAGAAATAAAGAAGAGCTGTTAACTCTATTTTTTAATTCAGTCAAGTAATATTTCATGTGTTATATTTCATGGGTTAATTTCAGAGAGCTACAGAATTAAAAACTGTATATCCAAGTAACCTTGAAATATTACACAAAGCCATTCTTCAAATTTAGCAAAGTTAAGAATCAAGAATAGGGAACTTGTGGTGTAAATACTGGAAGTTTTATACTAAAAACCAATATACAAAAATGAATAGTATTAAGTTCAAATTGTTAAAACTGTATTTTAAAACTGGTTGAACATATAAAAACTACTGACTTAGATGGTCAAGAATCAGCCTGCAAAGCAGGAGACTCGGGTTCGATCCCTGGGTTGGGAAGTTCCCCTGGAGAAGGGAATGGCAACCGACTTCACTATTCTTGCCTGGAAAATTCCATGGACAGAGGAGCCTGGTAGACTACAGTGCATGGGGTCTCAAAAGAGCCTGACATGACTGAGCGACTAACACTTTCACTTCCTTCATCCCCCAAAACAACAGTTCACCTTTTCCTTAAATACCTTATATAAAAGTAATCTACAGATAACCAGCCTCTCAGCTCTTTCATCAACCTCCATAATCGAAGATGTCAGTGGTGCTCCTATTTTGTAGGATGGTTCCCTCCTGGAGAATGGGATCAACCTGAAAGATTCCAATCCCTTCAAAGTCCTCTATTTCCAACTAATTTACATTCAGTTCAGTTCAGTTCAGTCGCTCACTCGTGTCCGACTCTTTGCGAACCCATGAACCACAGCACGCCAGGCCTCCCTGTCCATCACCAACTACCGGAGTTCACTCAAACTCATGTCCATCAAGTCGGTGATGCCATCCAGCCACCTAATTCTCTGTCGTCCCCGTCTCCTCCTACCCCCAATCCCTCCTAGCATCAGACTCTTTTCCAGTGAGTCAACTTGTCGCATGAGGTGGCCAAAGTATTGCAGTTTCAGCTTTAGTATCAGTCCTTCCAATGAACATCCAGGATTGATCCCCTCTAGAATGGACCGGTTGGATTTCCTTGCAGTCCAAGGGACTCTCAAGAGTCTTCTCCAACACCACAGTTCAAAAGCATCAATTCTTCGGCGATCAGCTTTCTTCACAGTCCAACTCTCACATCCATACATGACCACGGGAAAAACCATTGCCTTGACTAGACGGACCTTGGTTGGCAAAGTAATGTCTCTGCTTTTTAATATGCTATCTAGGCTGGTCATAACTTTCCTTCCAAGGAGTAAGCGTCTTTTAATTTCATGGCTGCAATCAGCATCTGCAGTGATTTTGGAGCCCAAAAAAATAAAGTCTGACACTGTTTCCACTGTTTCCCCATCTATTTCCCATGAAGTGATGGGACCAGATGCCATGATCTTCGTTTTCTGAATGTTGAGCTTCAAGCCAACCTTTTCACTCTCCTCTTTCACTTTCATCAAGAGGCCTTTGAAGGGCAAATAATGTGGGCTAAATAAAAAAGGCTAAATAATGTGGCTGTAAATCAATCCAAATGACTCATGTCCTTAAATTTACCAGTTTCAACATTATGAAGATACACTAAGCAACACGTGCCTTTTGGGAACTTTTTTTTTACAACGTTCAGAAAAAATACGCACTGTTTAGACCAATTTCCCTTCAATTAGAGCAAAGTAATTTCACACAAATACAATATTGTGCTAAATAGAATTTATATATAAATGGTCTAATAACCAGGAAGCCACAATATCTCTCTCCAGGAAAAGACATAACTTTAATGATCAATTTTTACTCAAACATTTTATTTAATGGAATTAACTTCTTTATAGATGAAGTTACAATTAAGACTGAATGAAATGACACTGCTTGATACATAGCAGGTCCTTAATGTCAGCTCCCTAACTGTAAGATTTATCCTTTAGAATGCCTTAGAAACTAATTACAAAACATTAAATAACAAGGGATAAAGTAAACATCTGAAAGGCACTGATATCTTCAGTAACTATCTTTATGGGTCTTAAACATATTATGGCTAGAATTAAAATCACCTGACTGAAGACTGAAACATATATTATTTCACTGATTAAGAAATTGGAGCTGAAAATTATGATTCCATAGAGATCAGCTACAAAACAGATAAAACAGTAGTAAAGTAGGAAATGCTAATAAGAAACACAGTTTCCACAGTAATTTTACAAATACATAGCTCAGATATGCTACCATGGCGGGTATAGCTTAGTGATAGAGCATATGACTACAGATATGTTAACATTCCTGCCTGGCGCTGGAATGGCGACTGTGCGGGGCTGGAGTGGCTGTGAGGAGATACCCCACGTCCAAGGGCAGAAAAGCCCAAGCAAGAAGGTAGGAGGGGTGAAATCCTATTTAGAAGCAAACCCCATACCCACCAGAGACCCTCAGAGTGCTCAAACATACCTTGTGCACACTGGGACCCAGAGACCCCGCAGAGACTAAGACAGAATTGTGTTTGAGTGTCTCCTGAGGAGGTATGGGTCAGCAGTGGACTTCTGCAGGGGCAGGGGCTCTGGGTGCAGTAGACCTGGGTATGGCATAAGCCGTCTTGGAGGAGGTCATCATTAACCCTACCATAGAGCCACGAGAACTTACAGAGGACTGGGGAAACAGACTCTTGGAGAGAGCACAAAGAAAACCTTGTGCACACCAGGACCCAAGAGAAAGGAGCAGTGACCCCAAAAGAGACTGACCAAGACTTGCCTGTGCGTGTCCAGGAGTCTCCAGCAGGGGCGTGGGTCAGCGGTGACCTGCTGCAGGACTGGGGGCACTGAGTGTAGAAGTGCATGCATGGGACCTTTTGAAGGAGCTTGCCATTATCTTCATTACCTCCACCATAGTTTGGCCTCAGGTCAGATAACAAGGAGGGAACACAGCCAGCCCATCAACAGAAAACTGGATTAAAGATTTACTGAGCATGGCCCTGCCCCATCAGAAGAAGACCCAGTTTCCCCCTCAGTCAGTCTCTCCAATCAGGAAGCTTCCGTAAGCCTCTTATCCTTCTCCATCAGAGGGCAGACAGACTGAAACCACAATTACAGAAAACCAACCAATTTGATCACATGGCCCACAGCCTTGTCTAACACAATAAAACTATTAGCCATGCCGAGTAGGGCCACCCAAGACAGACGGGTCATGGTGGAGAGTTCTGACAAAACATGGTCCACTGGAGAAGGGAATGACAAACCACCTCAGTATTCTTGCCTTGAGAACCCCATGAACAGTATAAAAAGGGAAAAAGATAGGATACTGAAAGACGAACTCTCCAGGTCAGTAGGTGCCCAATACTCTACTGGAGATCAGTGGAGAAATAACTCCAGAAAGAATGAAGAGACAGAGCCAAAGCAAAAACAACACCCAGTTGTGGATATGAGTGGGGATGGAAGTGAGTCCAATGTTGCAAAGAGCAACATTGCATAGGAACCTGAAATTTTAGGTCCGTGAATCAAGGCAAATTGGAAGTGGTAAAACAGGAAATGCCAAAGGTGAACATCAACATTTTAGGAATCAGCAAACTACAATGGACTAGAATTTAACTCAGATGACCATTATATGCTACTGTGTGCAAGAATCCCTTAGGATAAATGAAGTAGCCATCATAGTCAACAAAAGAGTTTAAGTGCAGTACTTGGATGCAATCTCAAAAACAAGAGAATAATCTCTGTTCGTTTCCAAGGCAAGCCACTCAATATTACAGTAATCCAAGTCTATGACCCAACCAGGAATACTGAAGAAGCTGAGGTTGAATGGTTCTGTGAAGACCTACAAGACCTTCTAGAACTAAAACCCCCAAAAATATGTCCTTTTCATTACAGGGCACTGGAATGCAAAAGTAGGAAGTCAAGAAATACCTGGAGTAACAGGCAAATCTAGTACAGAATGAAGCAGGGCAAAGGCTAATAGAGTTTTGCCAAGAGAATGCACTGGTCATAGCAAACACCCTCTGCCAATAACACAAGAAAAGACTCTATACATGGACATCACCAGATGGTCAATATTGAAATCAGATTGATTATATTCTTTGCAGCCAAAGATGGAGAAGCTCCACATAGTCAGCAAAAATAAGACCGGGAGCTGACTGTGGCTCACATCATAAACTCCTTATTGCCAAATTCAGACTTAAATTGAAGAAAGTAGAGAAAACCAATAGGCCATTCAGATATGACCTAAATCAAATCCCTTACAATTGTACAGTGTAAGTGACACATAGATGCAAGGGATTAGATCTGATAGACAGAGTGCCTGAAGAACTATGGATGGAGGTTTGTGACACTGTACAGGAGGCAGTGATAAACACTATCTCCAAGAAAAAGAAATGCAAAAAGGCAAAATGGCTATCTGAGGAGGCCTTACAAATAGCTGGGGAAAGAAGAGAAGTGAAAGGCAAAGGAGAAAAGGAAAGATATACCCATCTGAATGCAGAGTTCCAAAGAATAGCAAGGAGAGATAAGAAAGCCTTCCTCAGTGATCAGTGCAAAGAAATAGAGGAAAACAATAGAATGGGAAAGACTAGAGATCTCGTCAAGAAAATTAGAGATACCAAGGGAACTTTTCATGCAAAGATGGGCACAATAAAGGACACAAACAGTATGGACTTAACAGAAGCATAAGATATTAAGAAGAGGTGACAAGAATACACAGAAGAACAAAACAAAAAATATCTTCGTGACCCAGATAATCACGATGGTGTGATCACTCACTTAGAGCCAGACATCCTGAAATGCAAAGTCAGGGGGGCCTTAGGAAACATCACTACGAACAAAGCTAGTGGAGGTGATGGAATTCCAGTTGAGCTAATTCAAATCCTGAAAGACGATGTTGTGAAAGTGCTCCACTCAATATGCCAGCAAATTTGGAAAACTCAGCAGTGGCCACAGGACTGGAAAAGGCCAATTTTCATTCCAATCCCCAAGAAAGGCAATGCCAAAGAATGCCCAAACTACCACATGATTGCACTCATCTCACACACTAGTAAAGTAATGCTCAAAATTCTCCAACCAGGCTTTATCAGTACATGAACTGTGAACTTCCAGATGTTCAAGCTGGATTTAGAAAAGGCAGAGGAACCAGAGACCAAATTGCCAACATCCAATGGATCATCAAAAAAGCAAGAGAGTTCCTGAGAGTCCCTTGGACAGCAAGGAAATCCAATCAGTCCATCTTAAAGGTAATTAGTCCTGAACATTCATTGGAAGGGCTGATGCTGAAGCCAAAACTCCAATACTTTAGCCCCCTGATGCGAAGAACTGACTCACTGGAGAAGACCCTGATGCTGAGAAATATTGAAGGCAGGAGGATAAGGGGACGAGAGAGGATGAGATGGTTAGATGGCATCACCAACTCAATGGACATGAGTTTGAGTAAACTCCAGGAGTTGGAGATGGACAGGGAGGCCTGGCGTGCTGTAGTCCATGGGGTCATAAAGAGTCGGACATGACTAAGCAACTGAACAGAACTGATGCTAACATGGAGATTCATCTGTGAAAATAATTAATACACGCTGTCATTTCAATGACTCCTGATGCATTCAAAGAATGAAATCTGGCCAATCTTGTCACTGTTTTTTAAAAAAAATATCAACAAAAATATGAATGAAACCCCTGCCCCTGGTTATCATTGCTAACTGTTTACAATAACAAAAGTCACAAAGTGACCTTTTCCTTAAAATGTTAATGCATATTCTTCATGCAGATAAAAAAATTCCAAGAGACTGATTCAATATGGTAACAATGAACACATGATAACACTCTAATACTCTAGAAAGTGACAGTAACTACATTTTTAAGAAACTAGAATGAAGACATAATATCTAAAAAAACTAAAAGAGTGCCATCCACAAATCATAAATGATGGAGAATCTCCAAAGGAATAGAAACCAGTAGATCACATCCGTACGGAAACAAAATCTACAGAAACCAAAGGTTCAAACACATATATACAGGAGAAAATGAATACAATGTTAGGAGTGATTTGGGAAGCACCAAACCTACTCAACAGATACCAGAAGCATGAGCTGGCCTTGAGGATTCCAATTCATTAAATGCGAAGGTAATGAAGAGCAACAGTTCAGTTCAGTCGCTCAGTCATGTCTGACTCTTTGCAACCCCATGAATCGCAGCACGCCAGGCCTCCCTGTCCATCACCAACTTCTAGAGGTCATTCAAACTCATGTCCATCGAGTCGGTGATGCCATCCAGCCATCTCATTCTCTTTTGTCCCCTTCTCCTCCTGCCCCCAATCCCTCCCAGCATCAGAGTCTTTTCCAATGAGTCAACTCTTCGCATGAGGTGGCCAAAGTATTGGAGTTTCAGCTTTAGCATCAGTCCTTCCAATGAACACCCAGGACTGATATCCTTTAGAATGGACTGGTTGGATCTTCTTGCAGTCCAAGGGACTCTCAAGAGTTTTCTCCAACACCACAGTTCAAAAGCATCAATTTTTCGGTGATCAGCTTTCTTCACAGTCCAACTCTCACATCCATACCTGACCACGGGAAAAACCATAGCCTTGACTGGACGGACCTATACTGGCAAAGTAATGTTTCTGCTTTTTAATATGCTATCTAGGTTGGTCATAACTTTCCTTCCAAAGAGTAAGCGTCTTTTATTTTCATGGCTGCAATCAGCATCTGCAGTGATTTTGGAGCCCAAAAAAATAAAGTCTGACACAGTTTCCACTGTTTCCCCATCTATTTCCCATGAAGTGATGGGACCAGATGCCATGAATTTAGTTTTCTGAATGTTGAGCTTCAAGCCAACTTTTTCACTCTCCTCTTTCACTTTCATCAACAGGCTTTTTCGTTCCTCTTCACTTTCTGCCATAAGGGAGGTGTCATCTGCATATATGAGGTTATTGATATTTCTCCCGTCAATCTTGATTCCAGCTTGTGCTTCAGCCAGCCCAGCATTTCTCATGATGTACTCTGCATATAAGTTAAATAAGCACGGTGACAATATACAGCCTTGACGTACTCCTTTTCCTATTTGGAACCAGTCTGTTGTTCCATGTCCAGTTTGAACTGTTGCTTCTTGACCTGCATACAGGTTTCTCAAGAGGCAGGTCAGGTGGTCTGGTATTCCCATCTCTTTCAGAATTTTCCACAGTTTATTGTGATCCACACAGTCAAAGGCTTTGGCATAATCAGTAAAGCAGAAATAGATGTTTTTCTGGAACTCTCTTGCTTTTTCAATGATCCAACAGATGTTGGCAACTTGATCTCTGTTTCCTATGCCTTTTCTAAATCCAGCTTGAACATCTTGAAGTTCACAGTTCACGTACTGTTGAAGCCTGGCTTGAAGAATTTTGAGCATGACTTTACTAGTGTGTGAGATGAGTGCAATTGTGTGGTAGTTTGAGCATTCTTTGGCATTGCCTTTCTTTGGGATTGGAATGAAGACTGACCTTTTCCAGTCCTGTGGCCACTGCTGAGTTTTCCAAATTTGCTGACATATTGAGTGCAGCACTTTCACAGCATCATCTTTCCATCGCTGCTAGCGCGCTTCTGCATGGTCCATTAAGGTAAGGAGCAGCGGCTGTGCTTTTCTGGAGCAGCCATGAAGAGATACCCCACATCCAAGGTAAGAGAAACCCAAGTAAGACGGTGGGCAGTCCTATCTATCCCCAAACCCTTGTTGTGCTAAGTGCTGAGCAGCAATAAAATCTGCCCCCAAACTCAAGCGGTAGCCTGGGTGGAAGGACAGATCCACAGGTGACTACTGAAGAAAATATGCTCCCTCTATAACTTACTCCTCCTCTGCTGAGACTAGAGGGAGGAAGACTACTGTTTTCAAATCAGGTAGGTGAGCAGGATCCTTAAATACAAAGGACAGAAAATCAAGAATCACCAAACACATGAGAAACACCAAGGATTAGAAGAAAACAAGCACCAAACTCAACAAAGAAATTAAGTTTTTAGAACAATTAACTTCAAGTAGGTACTTGATGCTGTCTGGCAATATTACTACCTTTTATTCTACCACTCTCCTAGAAAATGACTTTATACCTTCTCCTCTATTCTCAAACTTTTAATACACATTCCCTCCCCAAAGTCATGCCTGGATGGCCGTGCTTGTACTTAACTGAGAAAATAAAAAAGCAACCAGGAGAGAATTTCCATAAGCTCCCATTACCATATCTACTCGCCCAATAGCATTTGTGGCCATATGCTCTGCCTTTGCCCATATTATCAGTATTATGGACAACCTATCTGGACTCCTAAGCTAAGGCTAGCTCCTTTATTTAGAAACTAAACTATCTCCTCGCATCTTCTCAAGGATATCAATCCATTAATTTTCCTTTCTCTCTCTTATCTCACCTATTTTTCCCTCACTCATAAATCATTCCTCTTATAAATATGAGATTATATCTCCAATAAAACAAACTCTCTCAGCTCACTGAAATACAACCAATTATGACGTTTGGGCAGGGAATAATAGAAAAACCATGGAATACTTTGTTGTATAAAGATAAGTTCAAAGAATGATGGAGACTTGTCAAAAGGATAAAGGAACCAGCCTGAAGAGGATCACTAGCCAAATCTGAGATGGCTCATTTACCAAAGTAAAAAATGATATTACTGGATTGTAGTTTATAGAATAAAATTAAAATCTACACAGTTACATTTAAATAAATGAATTAATAAATAAATGTGGAAGAATGGAAAGTTCTAATCCAAATAATAAGTGTTGTTCAGTCACTCAGTTGTGTCTGACTCTTTGAGACTCCATGGACCCCAGTAGGCCAGGCTTCCCTGTCCATAACTATCTCCAGGAGTTTGCTCAAACTCATGTCCATTGAACTGGTGATGCCATCCAACCATCTCATCCTCTGTTGTCCCCTTCTCCTCCTGCCTTCAGTCTTGCCCAGCATCAGGGTCTTGTACAGTGAGTCAGTTCTTTGCATCAGGTGGCCAAATTATTGGAGCTTAAGCTTCAGCATCAGTCCTTTCCATGAATATTCAGGGTTGATTTCCTTTAGGATTGATTGGTTTGATCTCCCTGTAGTCCAAGGGATACTCAAGAGGCTTCTCCAGCACTACACTTCGAAAGCATCCATTCTTCAATGCTCAGCCTTCTTTATGGTCCAACTCTTAGATCTATACATGACTACTGGAAGAACCATAGCTTTGACTATATGGACCTTTGTCAGCAAAGTGATGCCCCTGCTTTTATTTAAATAATAAATACAAATCCAAAAATCAACATTTGGCAATCACCATAGCGATTGCTACAGGTAAGAAATCTTCAATGGCTGCCAAAACTGAGTAAAGTTTTAAAATAAACAGAGTCTCAAAGTAACTTCCCACAAATTACCTAATCATAAAGCATGTGTGTGTGCTCAGCTGTGTCTGACTCTTTGCGACCCCATGGACAGTAGCCCGCCAGGCTCCTCTGTCTATGGAATTTTCCAGGCAAGAATACTGCAGTGGGTTGCCATTTCCTTCTCCAGGGGAGCTTCCCGACCCAAGGATCAAACCCGTGTCTCCTGTGTCTCCTGCATTGGCGGGCAGATTCTTTACCACTGAGCCACAAGGGAAGCCCAGTTATAAAGTAATAAATGATAACATTTCAGTGGAAAAACCTGATAGATACTGCCTTAAGCCAGTGATTAACATCATCAATAATAAACAAGGGACAACATGTGTCTCCTGATATGATACAGTGAAAAGGACCCAACATCACTGTTACAGTATTCCTGCCACAATGCATTAACTTGAATCTAATAACACAGAAATATCAGACCAACCCTAAAAATGCATTGAAATTCTACCAAAAAAACCTGACCTATACTCATCACAAATGTCAAAGTCATGAGATGCAAAGAAAGACTAAAAAAAACTGTTCCAAATTAGAAGAAACTATTAAAGAAGCATAACATAAAATGCAACCAGTTATCCTGGATTAGATCCTGAACTAATTTTTTTTGTTTGTTTGTTGGCTCTTATGGAGAAGATTCATATATTTAGAAGAAATTTTTTTGGAGAGTAGCTAAAACTGAAGTGACTTAGCAGCAGCAGCAGCAGCAGCAGCAGCAGCAGCAGCAGCAGCTAAAACTGAAGAACCTGACAGGCTTCAGAAGCAGCCTTTAAACATCACACACAGAACAGCTAACTACAAAAGATTTTTTGCTACTGCAGGCATTCTTGAGATACGAGGCAAAGCATTAATAAACTAAAAGCCACAAAGTTAACATACTTTAATTAAGGAAAGGAAGCCCAAATCAGCTCCTAATGCTGATCAATCAGACCTTCACTTTTAAATATAATAAACCCAAAAAAAGGCAAAACATGGGAGGAGGCTTAGCAACCATATATACTCTATCCCAAAGTAATGGTCCAGAAATGGAGGAATAAGCAAATTAATGGAAAGAATTCAATTGTACATCAATGGGAGAAGGGAAAATGAATGAACTATAACTATATATATCAACATGTAGCTTAATTAATCTTACAATGTTATTTTTTTTCAAAACTGCAGATATCATTTCAATGAAATTTTAAGTCTTATAGAAAAATACAAGTCTCCAGGAGACTGCAAATGCACTGGTAATTTTTTATTAAGTTAGGTGATGGGTATATGGGTGTTCCTTGTTCCTTAGAAATATATTTGCATTATAAATATTTTAAAAATTATCAATATAAATATTGTTATAAGTCAAGAATACAGGTTAACTATTGAAATATTTTAAGAATATTCAATTCTGTTTGATAGGACTTACACATACCAACTATGTAATCCTTAATGTAAAAGAATGAACTTGCTTTAAAAAGATATGTCAGGTATGCCATTAAATTAAGTTTGGCAACAAACAGAAGAAAGTCCTTTCAGTATATAGAAACTTACTTTACAATTAAAGCATTAAGGATCTACAATAAAAAGAAATGCAGAAAGTTCCAACCATAGTAGGAAACTTCAACACATTATTCTCAAAACGTGAAAGAAAAACTGGACCAAAAAATTAAGGATATACTGAATTTGACTATTATAATTAGGAAGCATGACATAACAAACATATAAAGAGCTTGGAATGTTCCTCCCAGAACAGAAAATATAAATCCTCAGCAAATAAAGCACAAAAATGTCAATTCCAAAAATAGCCATAGTCTGATTATGATACCATATATACAGAAATTAACAATGAAAATCCATCCAATTCAAAATTAATAATCATTTAAAATAAATTTTATTAAAGAGAATATCAGTGTTAACAATTTTAAACTTCTTATAAAAAACTAAATTGATCAAAATACTTATGTATTGTATAAGGATACAGGTCAAAAGAACAAAGAGTTTAGAAATGATTCAAGTATGCATAATAACTTCAGATATGATAATGACTGCATTTCAGATCAATGTGGAAATGATGGACTCTTTATTAATAAATGTGTTTAGAGAAATGTCTATTCATTTTGAGAAAATACAATTAGATCTCTACATCACACAGTTCATAGTAAACTAAAATCCAAACAGAACACAGAACTAGACAAAATTAAAATTTTTTAAACTATCAGAAGAAAATACAAAAGAGTATTTTATGCTTATGAGCCTTCCTAAGCAAGACACAAAATCCACAATAAAAAAGAACAGATTTGGCCTTATAAGAATAAAAGCTTCTGTGAAAAAGGGCCCTATAAGCTAATTAGAGACACACTGGTAGAAAGTAACTGCAATGCACTTAACAAAGGATTAGTATCAGAATGTATAGAGAAAACGAAAAAAGAAAGAGGAAGACCTCAGCAGACAAATGGGCAAAGAATATGAATGGAATCTGCAATGAAGAAAAAGAAATATTCAATAAACAAATTAAGAAGTAAAGAAATGATGATATAACCATAAAACTGAATATTATTCAATAATCAAAAGTAAGCAACTACTGATACATGCAACAACTTGAATAGATCTCAGTTAAAGTCAAAAGGTTGCACACTGTATGATTCTATTTATATAACTACTGAAATTATGTAATTACAAAAGAGTCTGAAATCCAGTACTTGGGTGCAATCTCAAAAATGACAGAATGATCTGTTTCCAAAGCAAATCATTCAGTATCATAGTAATCCAAGTCTAGGCTCCAACCACTAATGCTAAAGAAGCTGAGTATTTCTATGAAACCTAGAACTAACACCAAAAAAAAAAAAAAGATGTCCCTTTCATCATAAGGGACTGGAATGCAAAAGTAGGAAGTCAAGAGATACCTGGAGTAACAGGCAAGCTTGGCCTTGGAGTACAAAACGAAGCAGGGCAAAGGCTAACAGAGTTTTGCCAAGAGAATGTACTGATCACAGCAAACACCCTCTTCCACCAACAAACAGACATCACCAGATGGTCAATATAGAAACCAGACTGATTATATTTTTTGCAGCCAAAGATGGAGAAGCTCTATACAGTCAGCAAAAAAAAAAAAGACTGGGAGTTGACTGTGACTCAGATCATGAGCTCCTATTGCAAAATTCAGACTTAAATTGAAGAAAGTAGGGAAAATCACTAGGCCACTCAGGTATGACCTAAATTAAATCCCTTATGATTACACAGTGGAAGTGACAAATAGAGTCAAAGGATTAGATCTAATAGACAGCCTGAAGAACTATGGATGGAGGTTTGTAACATTGTACAGGAGGCAGTGATCAAAACCATCCCTGAAAAAGAAACGCAAAAAGGCAAAACGGCTGTCTGAGGAGACCTAACAAATAGTTGAGAAAAGTAGAGAAGTGAAAGGCAAAGGAGAAAAGGAAAGATAAACCCATCTGAATGCAGAGTTCCAAACAACAGCAAGGAGAGATAAGAAAGACTTCTTAAATGAACAATACAAAGAAATAGAGGAAAATAATAGATTGGGAAAGACTAGAGATGTCTTCAAGAAAATTAGAGATACCAAGGGAACTTTTCATGCAAACAGGGGCACAATAAAGGACAGGAATGGTACAGACCTAACAGAAGCAGAAGAGATTAAAAAGAGGTGGCAAGAATACACAGAAGAACTATACAAAAATAGGTCTTAATGATCCAGACAACCACAGTGGTGTGATCACTCATCTAGAGCCAGACATCCTGGAGTGTGAAGTCAAGTGGGCCTAAGGAAGCATCATTATGAACAAAGATAGAGGAGGTGATAGAATTGCAGCTGAGCTACTTCAAATCCTAAAAGATGATGCTGTTAAAGTGTGGCACATGTCAGCAAATTTAGAAAACTCAGCAGTGACCACAGGACTGGAAAAGGTCAGTCAGTTTTCATTCCAATCCAAAAGAAAGGCAATACCAAGGAAATGTTCAAACTACTGCACAATTGTACTGATTTCACTATGCCAGCAAGATTATGCTCAAAATCCTTCAAGCTAGACTTCAAGAGTACGTGAACTGAGAACTTCCAATGTACAAGAGATCAAATTGCCAACATCTGCTGGATCATAGAATAAGCAAGTGAATTCCAGAAAAATATCTGCTTTTCTGATTATGCTAAAGCCTTTGTGTGATCACAACAAACTGCAGAAAATTCTTCAAGAGATGGGAATACCAGACCACCTTACTTGCCTCCTAGGAAACCTGTATGCAGGTCAAGAAGCAACAGTTAGAACTGGACATGGCTCAAGAAGCAACAGAACTGGACATGGAACAATCAAAATTGGGAAAGGAGTACGTCAAGGCTGTATATTCTAACCTGCTTATTTAACTTATATTCAGAGTACATCATGCAAAATCCCAGGCTAGATGAAGCTCAAGACCTGGAATCAAGATTGCTGGGAGAAATATCAATAACCTCAGATATGCAGATGACACCACACTTATGGCAGAAAGCAAAGCGGAACTAAAGAGCCTTTTCATAAAGGTGATAGGGGAGAGTGAAAAAGCTGGCTTAAAACTCAACATTAAGAAAACAAAGATCACGGCATCTCTGTCCCATCACTTCATGGCAAATAGATGGGGAAACAATGGAAACAGTGACAGACTTCGTTTTCTTGGTCTCCAAAATCACTGTGGACAATGACTGCAGCTATGAAATTAAAAGATGCTTGCTCCTTGGAAGAAAAGCTATGACCAACCTAGACAGTGTATTTAAAGCAGACACATCACTTTGCTGACAAAGGACCATATAGTCAAAGCCATGGTTTTTCCAATAGTCATATACAGATGTGAGAGTTGGACCATAAAGAAGGCTGAACACTGAAGAATGGATGCTTCCGAACTGTGGTGCTGGAGAAGACTCTTGAGAGTCCATTGGACAGCAAGGAGATCAAAACAGTCAATCATAAAGGAAATCAACTCTGACTATTCATTGGAAGGACTGATGCTGAAGTTGAAGGTTAAGCTCAAATACTTTGGCCACCTGATGTGAAGAGGCAACTCACTGGAAAAGACCCTGAGGCTAGGAAAGATTGAAGCCGTGAGGAGAAAGGGATGATAAAAGATGAGATGGTTGAATGGCATCACCAATTCAATGGACCTGAGTTTGAGCAAACTCCCACAAATAGTGAAGGACAGGGAAGCCTGGCTTGCTGCAATCCATGGGGTCACAAAGAGTCAGACATGACTAAGCAAGTGAACAACAACTGAAACGATGCAGAGAACAGATCAGTGATTGCCAGGGATTAGAGGCAGGGGGATGGTGTGACTATAAATGCATAGCTCAAAGCATTTTTTTAGGTGATGGGTCTGTCTGCATCCTGATGGTGGTGGTCGCTACAGTCGTGTCCAGCTCTTTGGGACCCTTTGAACCATAACCAGGCTCCTCTGTGCATGGGATTCTCCAGGCAAGAATACTGGAATGGGTTGTCATTTCCTCCTCCAGGGGATCTTCCCAACCTAGGGACTGAACCCACATATCTTATATCTCCTGTATTGGCAGGTAGGTTCTTTACTACCAGTGCCACCTGGGAAGCCTACATACAAATCTATGTGCTCAGTCACTCAGCCGTGTCCAACTCTGTGACCCCAAGGACTGGGGCCCACCAGGCTCCTCTGTCCATGGAATTTTCCAGGTAAGAATACTGGAATGGGTTGCCATTTCCTTGTCCAGAATACAAATCTATACATGAATTAAATTCATTGAACTACAGACATGCATAAAATAAGGGAGTACATGTGAAAACTGGTGAAATCCAAAAAGGTTTATAGTTTATAGTATCATACCAATGTCAATTTCCTGGTTCTGATTATTGTACTATGGTAATATAAGATATTGACATTGGGGAAAGCTGAGAGAAGGGTACACAGAAACTTTCTATACAATTGTGGAAAATTCTATGTGAGTCTAAAATCATTTCAAAATAAAAACTTAACCATATGAATTCATGCTCAACATATTTAGTAATCAAGGAAATGTAAATTTAAAACAATATATTATTTTTCACCCATCAGCCTAGCAAAACACACCTGGTATTATTAAGTATTGACAGTAAGACTGTACCACTATCTGATGAGAATTTAAGTTGGTCAAGTCCCTTGGGAAAGCAATGTGGTAACATATATTAAAGTAAAGAATGTGTAGAAGTTATAGTCCAGTAATTGTGCCCAAGTGTCTCCTCCAGCATGATGTACTTTAGTCATTTTAATACTAATTAAAATAGTGAAAAGACTTCCCTGATGGTTCAGATGGTAAAGCGTCTGTCTACAATGCGCGAGACCCGGGTTCGATCCCTGGGTGGGTAAGATCTCCTGGAGGAGGAAATGGCAACCCACTGCAGTATTCTTGCCTGGAAAATCCCATGGATGGAGGAGCCTGATGGGCTATATAGTCCATGGGGTCACGAAGAGTTGGACACGACTGAGCGACTTCACTCGCTCACTCAAAATAGTGAAAACGTGGAAACAGCCAAAACATCCATTAGTAGAAGGAATAGCTAAATAAACTGCAGTGTAGTCTTACTACTGAATACTACAAGGGCAACTAAATAAAATCAAGTATATCTATATGTAATATCATATAGATATATATTTTCAAGATACATGATTGAGTACAAAGTTTATAAAGTGATACAAATGGTAGGATCTCTTTTATGTGCTTCAAGTAATAAAACAGAAAACAGTGCTATATTTGGGCTAAAGGTACATATCTATGCATGTAATTACACTGAAAAAGATCTAGAATGACAAACACCAGGTAAGAGAAAAGACAAGCACATAGGGAGGGATGGGGTCAAGTGAGATTCTGAATGGATGTTTGATGAGACCACAATGTCAACTAAAAAGGAAAGTTAAAGTGAAAGTCGCTCAGTCGTGTCCAACTCTTTCTGACCTCATGGACTGTATAGTCCATGGAATTCTCCAGGCCAGAATACTGGAGTGTGTAGTCTTTCCCTTTTCCAGGGTATCTTCCCAACCCAGGGATTGAACCCAGGTCTCCCACATCACAGGCAGATTCTTTACCAGCTGAGCCATAAGGGAAGCCCCAAAATACTGGAGTGGGTAACCTATCCCTTCTCCAGGGGATCTTCCCACCCAGGAACTGAACTAGGGTCTCCCGCATTGCAGGCAGATTCTTTACCAACTAAGCTATGCTGCTAAGTCACTTCAGTTGTGTCCAACTCTGTGTGACCCCATAGAAGGAAGCCCACCAGGCTCCCCCGTCCCTGGGATTCTCCAGGCAAGAACACTGGAGTGGGTTGCCATTTCCTTCTCCAATGTGTGAAAGTGAAAAGTGAAAGTGAAGTCGCTCAGTCGTGTGCGACCCTTAGCGACCCCACGGACTGCAGCCTACCAGGCTCCTCCATCCATGGGATTTTCTAGGCAATAGTACTGGAGTGGCTTGCCATTGCCTTCTCCGAACTAAGCTATGAGGGAAGCCCAATTGAAAAGGAACCAGTCTCAACTGCCAAAAGTACTAATACACTAGTACTAACACATCACACTCCAAGAGGTAAGAAATGCTAACCTCAGCAGTAGATAAAAAAAGTCAGAATAAGTGGTTTTCCATATTATTTGATGAAACAATCAAAGCTACAATTGGCACATCTGACCTCATGATTCACTTTCTATCTCCGATATGCCCTTGTTCATTGCTACATGGAGAAAGAAAATGGAGAAACAAGAACAAATCTTTGGTAAATGGAATATAATCTATAAAAATAGTGAATGACTGTATTGTACACCTGAAACTACTATAATATTGTAAATCAACTATCAGTGCAGTTCAGTTCAGTTCAGTCGCTCAGTCGTGTCCGACTCTCCACGACCCCATGAATCACAGCACACCAGGCCTCCCTGTCCATCACCAACTCCCGGAGTACACTCAAACTCACGCCCATCGAGTTGGTGATGCCATCCAGCCATCTCATTCTCTGTCGTCCCCTTCTCCTCCCGCCCCCAACCTTTCCTAGCATCAGACTCTTTTCCAGTGAGTCAACTCGTCGCATGAGGTGGCCAAAGTATTGGAGTTTCAGCTTTAGCATCAGTCCTTCCAATGAACACCCAGGATTGATCTCCTTTAGAATGGACTGGTTGGATCTCCTTGCAGTACAAGGGACTCTCAAGAGTCTTCAATTCAAAAAATAGAGAAAAAAGAAAATTATAACATAAAAAAGAGATACAGTAGATGCAACCAGCTACGGATATTGTGAAAAGTATCACAACTTTATTTTTTCAAATATCACAATTTTTAAAATTAAAATAGAAAATAGGGACTTCCCTGGCAGTCCAGAGGTTAAGACTTTGCCCTTTCAATGCAAGAGGTGTAGATTCAGTCCTTGGTTGGGGAACTAAGAGCCCACATGTTTGTGATGTGGCTGAAAAATGTTTTTAAAAAATAGAAAAATAAAATAAAATAGAAAATAAAAACACAAAAAACAGATCTTAGGTTGCCCACCACCAAAATACAAGCTCGTTATCAATTTGGAAGACCTGATTAGGCAACAAGAATGATAAACATCAACAAAGAATCTTCTCCGATTGAAAGCAGGCTAATAGATATATATACAGTCATTCTTATTGACAAATTCAACAAACATACAACAAGCAACTATTGTAACAAAACTCTGTGCTGGGTGCTAGGAATTAGAGATAAACTGGGTACAGATTGCTGCCACTAAGAATCTCAATTCTACTGAGGAGAAAGATACAAAATATAAACACAGCTTGCTAATATAAACACAGCTTGCTACTTGATCAGGCTGAAGATCCCTCTCCTTGCTGCCTTGGCAATTAAAAAAAAAAAACCCAAACATAGGAAATTCACTCCATTCCTGTCATCAGATTTGATGGCTATCTCAATTAAGTGAACAGTGATATTTTGCAATGATAAAAAATTATGAGAGAGAGGTTCTACTTCTGGTAATGGTCCCATCAGACCAAATCCCAAACACAGAGATATCAACAAAAAGTGCTGGACAAATGTAAAAAATCAACTGTCTGAAGGCATAAGAGAGCAATCAGAAGCAGGTAGAAGCTGGTAGAAGGCAACACTTATAAGAAAGAAAGGATAGTGGATGAGTTTGCTATTTTTGTGGCTTTTCATCTGGGGGCAAGCCCCACAGCAGCTAAAACTCAGAAGAAAAGCCACATTCTCACAAGACTGCAGAGACGGAGGAAGGTGTCTTCAAGACCCAACAAGCTCCTGGTGCTTCACCATGCAAAAGAAAAAGATCCATGTGATGAGTCTCCTGACCCTTCACCCAACAGCAGAAGGCAACTGAGGGCATTATGTCTCAGCCCTCCATTCAGCAGCAGCGAGCCATTCAGACTCCACAACTCCTGACATTTTACTCAGCAGTATACAGAGGCCAGGTAGGTATTTCCATACTCCAGAGGCACTGGCAGAAATCAAGTGTTAAGGGTACTTGCATCAAGTGGCCAGAAAAGAGAACAGGGAAAACACTCTCTGTCCTATGGGTCCAGTATCCTCCATTCCCCAAATCTAATACTTGGCAGCCCAAGAAGCACCTTCCATTCTTGCAAGTAGCACCAACAGAGACCTGGCAAGAGCTCTATCAGAGCCAGAAGACCAAGAAGACCAGAAGAGTACCACAAGAGCTCAGAAAACTAAATTATCATTGGAACTACATACAGCTCACAAAAGTAGGATAGTATGTACAGGCTAAATTTAACAGGGCAAATGTTTACTAAAATATAAGTCTTTAGTTCAGTTCAGTTCAGTCGCTCAGTCGTGTCCGACTCTTTGCAACCCCATGACTCACAGCACGCCAGGCCTCCCTGTCCATCGCCAACTACCGGAGTTCACTCAAACTCATGTCCATCGAGTCGGTGATGCCATCCAGCCAGCTCATTCTCTGTTGTCTCTGTCTCCTCCCACCCCAAATCCCACCCAGCATCAGAGTCTTTTCCAGTAAGTCAACTTGTCACATGAGGTGGCCAAAGTATTGGACTTTCAGCTTTAGCATCAGTCCTTATTCAAAATGTCCAGTGTACAAAAAATAGCACTTGTCATACCAAGAGCAAGAAAAATCACAACTCAAATGAGAAGACAGTCAACTGACCAATATCAAGATGAATATGATGTTTGAATTATTTGACAATGATTGTACAGCCAGTAATAGAAAAAGGGTCTCAGAGTGAGTAATTATAATTTATCTGGAAACAATGAAAAAAACAGAAAACCTCAGGAAAAAATGGAACCATACAGAAATTACAAAATGGAAAAACAAAATAACCTAAATAAAAATTAACTAGATAGACTAAGTAGCAGACTGGAAATGAAAGAAAATAAAATCAGTGAATTTGAGGACAGATTGATAAGAGTTTACTTAGTTTGAATAGCAGAGATAAAAGAAACTGAAAGATATTGAACATGTCCTCTGAAACTGGGGAACAATTCTTAAAAGACTGAAAATTCATACAACTGGACTCTTGGAAGGAAACAAGAAAGAATGTGGAGCAGAAAAAAACATTCAAAGAAATAATGGCTGAAAACTTTCTCCAATTTGGCTAAAGACATAAAACAGATTCATGAAGCTGAATGAGCTTCAAACAGGATAAACAAAAAGAAATTCATTCCAAGATATATCATAATTAAACTTCTGAAAACTAAACGTTAATAGCAACTAGAGGGACAACAATTTGAATGACAGCAAATTTCTCATCTGAATACACAGGGGGCCAGAGGGAAGTGGCATAACATTCTTCCAGTGCTGAAAGAAAGATTTGTTAACTCAAGAATTCTATTCCAGCAAAATATACATTTGAAATTGAATGAGAAAAAAGACAGACTCAGACAAAAGAAAACTAGGAGAATTTGTCACTATCAAATACAAATTTTATGGTATATAATATATGTAGAGGAAATACTTCAGGCAATTATATTTTAAAAGTGGGAAGAGTAAAAGGACCTACATGGACGTGAGCTTACAATACTTGAAGTAGAAAAATGTCCATACCAGTAGAGAGTGATAAGTTACATACAGAGAGGCTTCTGGATCAAAATGGTGGAGTAGAAGGATGTGCGTTTATCTCCTCCTGTGAGAGCATCAAAACTGCAACTAGCTGTTGAATAACCATTGACAGAAGGACATTGGATCCAACCAAAATAAGATACCCCACATCTAAAGACAAAGAAGAAGCTGTAGCAAGACAGCAGGAAGGGCACAATCATGATAAAATCAAATCCCATATCTGCCAGGTGGGTGGCCCACAGACTGGAGAACAATAATATCAAAGAAGTTCTCACCCTACTGTGAAGGTTCTGAACCTCAAATTTCCCAGCCTAGGGATCTGACAAAGGGACTGGGAATCCACAGGGAATCTGGCCTTGAGGGCCAGCAGGATTTGATTACAAGCCTTCCAGAGGACTGAAAGAAACAGAGACTCTAGCCTTTGGAGGACACAAACAAAATTTTGTGCTCACCAAGAACCAGAGGAGAGAAGCAGTGACCCCACAGGAGGCTGAACCAAAACTACCTGCTAGAGTCAGAGGGCCTCTGTCAATGCGTGTATCAGCAGGGGCTGACCATAGGGATGGGGACACTGGAAGGCCCCCTGGTGTAAATCTTCTTGGAAATCACCATTAACCCTACCATAGAGTCTGTAGACCCCAAGACTGGGTCACCTCAGGCCAAACTACCAGGGAGGGAGTGCAACCCCACCCATCAGCAGATAATTGGACTAAAGCTTTACTGCACAAGGTCCTGCCCACCAGAGCAAGACACAGTTTTGCACAGTCCCTCTCATCAAGAAGAGGTGGCAAAAATACACAGAAGAACTGTACAAAAAAGATCTTCACGACCAAGATAGTCATGATAACGTGATCACTGACCTAGAGCCAGACATCTTGGAATGTGAAGTCAAATCTTCAAATTTTATGAAAAATACAAATGATCAGGTATTGCTTTTTTTCATTGAATGCTCAGGTATTGCTTTTTCTCATCAGAGCTTCAGATACGTTTCTAATAAACAGTCATGTTTAAAAACAACTGGACTATATGATGATCTTTTACTTTATCTAGTTTGTTTCACTTTTTCTATTTCATATTCAGAGCTTCTATTTCATTTAGTTTATGTTCTACAATTTCTTCATCTCTCCTATTTTTTGATGTTCTTTCTCAAGCCTTTATCAAGTGTAGTAGAAAAGCTTTTGTATATATATACATGTATAATATATATTTTAGAAAACTTACGAATTTTTGCCTAACAAAAAATATTATGTTTTGATTCTACTTGTTTGACTTAATATGAATAGAATGCTAGATGTCTAATTAAAAAATAGATATGCAACAAGCAACAAAGGTTTACCATGTAGCATAGGGAACTATAGTCAATATCTTGTAATAACCTATGATGGAAAATAATTTCAAAAATAATATGTGTCTATTTGTATAACTGAATCACTAGTTGTGCACCTGAAACATTGTAGGTTAATGATACTTCAATAAAATATATACATTTAAAAAAAATAGAGCAATCGCTAAGTAAACTATATCCCAATATACTCAAAACAGTGTAAATAAAACAAGGAATTTGAAAAAATTTACAAGTAATCCATAGGAAAGCAAAAAAAGAGAAATAGAGGAAAGAAAAACATAGGGCAATAGCAAATACTAAAATGACAGAGAACAGACTTATGGACATGGGGAGAGGGAAGGAGAGGGTGAGATGTATGGAAAGAGTAATATGGGAACTTACATTACCATATATAAAATAGATAGCCAAAGGGAATTTGCTGTATGGCTCAGAAAACTCAAATAGGGGCTATGTATCAACCTAGAGGGGTGGGATGAGGAGGGAGATGGGAGGGAGTTTCAAAAGGGAGAGGATATATGTATACCTATGGCATATTCATGTTGAGGTTTGACAGAAAACAACACAATTCTGTAAAGCAATTATCCTTCAATAAAAATAAATAAATTTTTTAAAAAGTATGTAAAACATTAAAATAAATTAAGCAATAGACTAAGTCCTAAGATACCAATAATTATTTTAAATGTAAATAGTCTAAATATGCCAATTAAAAGGGAGACATGGGCAAAGTGGACAAAAAGCCAAACCATGCCCTCAAGAAAGCAGGCAGAGAAGGAACATACCTCAAAATAATAAAAGCCATATATGATAAACCTATAGAAAACATTATCCTCAATGGTGAAAAACTGAAACCATTTCCCCTAAAGTCAGGAACAAGACAACAGTGCCCACTCTCACCACCACTATTCAACACAGTTTGGAAGTTTTAGAAAACTTCCAAATCAATCAGAATATCAATCAATCAATCAATCTGATTCCAAAGCAATCAGAGAATAAAAAGGAATAAAAGGAGTCCAGATTGGAAAAGAAGAAGCAAAACTCTCACAGTTTGCAGATGACATGATCCTCTACATAGAAAACCCTAAAGACACAACCAGAAAATTACTAGAGCTAATCAATGAATATAGTAAAGTTTCAAGATATAAAATTAATACACAGAAATCCCTTGCATTCCTATACACTGACAATGAGAAAACAGAAAGAGAAATTAAGGAAATGATTCCATTCACCACTGTGACGAAAAGAATAAAATACTTAGGAATAAATTTACCTAAAGAAACAAAAGACCTATATATAAAAAACTATAAAACAACAATGAAAGAAATCAAAGAGGACACCAATAGATGGAGAAATATGCCATGTTCATGGATCAGAAGAATCAATATAGTGAAAATGAGTATAATACCCAAAGCAATCTATAGATTCAATGCAACCCCTATCAAGCTACCAACAGTAGTTTTCACGGAACTAGAACAAATAATTTCACAATTTGTATGGAAATACAAAAAACCTCAAATAGCCAAAGCAATCTTGAGAAAGAATGGAACTGGAGGAATCAACCTGCCTGACTTCAGACTATACTACAAAGCTACAGTCATCAAGACAGTATGGTACTGACACAAAGACAGAAATATAGGTCAATGAAACAAAATAGAAAGCCCAGAGATAAATCCACACACCTGTGGACACACCTTACCAAAGATAAGGATCTTTGACAAAGGAGGCACAAATATACAATGGAGAAAAGACAATTTAACAAGTGGTGCTGGGAAAACTGGTCAACCACCTGTAAAAGAATGAAACTAGAACACTTTCTAACACCATAAACAGAAATAAACTCAAAATGGATTAAAGATCTAAATGTAAGACCAGAAACTATAAAAATCCTAGAGGAAAACAAAGACAAAACACTCTCTGACATAAGTCACAGAAGGATCCACTATCACCCACCTTCCAGAGTAATGGAAATAAAAGCAAAAATAAATAAATGGGACCTAATTAAAATTAAAAGCTTTTGCACAATGAAGGAAACTATAAGCACGGTGAAAAGACAGCCTTCAGAATGGGAGAAAATAATAGTAAATGAAGCAACTGACAAAGAATTAATCTCAAAAATATACAGGCAACTCCTGCAGCTCAATTCTAGAAAAATAAACGACCCAATCGAAAAATGGGCCAAAGAACAGACATTTCTCCAAAGAAGACATACAGATGGCTAACAAACACATGAAAAGATGCTCAACATCACTCATTATCAGAGAAATGCAAATCAAAACCACAATGTGGTACCATCTCACACCAATCAGAATGGGTGCTATCCAAAAATGTACAAACAATAAATGCTGGAGAGGGTATGGAGATAAGGGAACCCTCTTACCCTGTTGGTGGGAATGCAAACTAGAACAGCCACTATGGAGAACAGTGTGGAGATCCCTTTAAAAACTGGAAACAGAACTGCCATATGACCCAGCAATCCCACTGCTAGGCATACACATGAAGGAAACCAGAATTGAAAGAGACACGTGTACCCCAATGTTCATCACAGCACTGTTTATAATAGCCAGGACATGGAAGCAACCTAGATGCCCATCAGCAGATGAGTGGATAAGAAAGCCGTGGTACATATACACAATGGAATATTGCTTAGCCATTAAAAAGAATACATTTGAATCAGTTCTAATGAGGTGGATGAAACTGGAGCCTATTATACAGAGTGAAGTAAGCCAGAAAGAAAAACACCAATATAGTATACTAACGCATATATATGGAATTTAGGAAGATGATAACGATAACCCCATATGCGAGACAGCAAAAGAGACACAGATGTATAGAACAGTCTTTCGGACTCTGTGGGAGAAGGCAAGGATGGGATAATCTGAGAGAATAGCATTGAAACATGTATATTAAGATATGTGAAACAGATTGCCAGTCCAGGTTTGATGCATGAGATAGGTTTCTCAGGGCTGGTGCACTGGGATGACCCAGAGGGATGGGATGGGGAGGGAGGTGGAAGGGGGGGGTGTTCAGGATGGGGAACACATGTACACCCATGGCTGATTCATGTCAATGTATGGCAAAAAACCACTACAATATTGTAAAGTAATTAGCTTCCAATTAAAAATAAATAAATTTTTTTTGTAGACCGCCATTAACAAACTGGGATTTAACATTTATTGAAACATCCTTTTCTCCCTAAAATCACCCTCATTTTTACCAAATATAACCAAATTAAGACTTGTTTAAAAAATAGATCTGTTCTCAATAAACTTGACCTGATTATTTATATAACCATAGACCCCCCCCTTTTTTTTTGCTGAGACTTTTATGGAGTCTCAAACTTAACTTTTTTTTTTTATTGGAGGCTAATTATTTTACAATATTATATTGGTTGGTTTTGCCATACATTGACATGAATCTGCCCCAGGTGTACGTGAGTTCCCCCTCCTGAACCCCCCTCCCACCTCCCTCCTCCCTTTATACTCCTTCTGGGTCATCCCCGCACACCAGCCCCGAGCATCCTATAACATGTATTTACCCTGAACTGGTGATTCGTTTCACATATGACAACATACATGTTTCAATGCCATTCTCCCAAATCATCCCACCCTCACCCTCTCCCACAGAGATGCTTTTAGTGTGGTCCTAGAGAAGACTCTGGAGAGTCCCTTGGGCTGCAAGGAGATCAAACCAATCAATCTTAAAGGAAATCAGTCCTGAATCTTCATTGGAAGGACTGATGCTGAAGCCGAAGCTCCAGTAATTTGGCCACCTGATGCAAAGAACCAATTCATTGGAAAAGGCCCTGATGCTGGGAAACATTGAAGGCAGGAGGAGAAGGGGATGACAGAGGATGAGATGGTTCGATGGCATCAATGACTCAATGGACACGAGTTTGAGCAAACTCTCGGAGATAGTGAAGGACAGGGAAGCCTGGTGTGTGTCCATGGGGTCAAAAAGAATCAGACACTACTGAGCCACTGAACAACAACAATTTAATCTTAGGTTGTAAAATTAATGGCTGCTGCTGAATAGAGGCTTAGAAACAAGGCTTCTCTAAATGCAATCTGGCTTTGTGGAACTGAAGAATCTGGAATTACAGACTTCTGATATACCACTGATTATGGCTAGGATACTGAATGTATCTTTTGTGAAGGCTAATGGGCTCTTAATGCACCTCAATGCAATTAGAAGGGAGCTGAGTTGTACCACCAGCATTCTGTGCGCTGCGCGCAAGTTGGGCAAAAGAATAATCTGACAAAGATGGAGGTGATTAACTGATAAGAAACTAGAAATTTGACTGGCATTTGGCAATTTGGTTAATGCCTGATTCCCATTTCTAGGGTCAAGTTCAAGTTGAAGACCAACCATTAGATCCTGGGAAATCATTTGCGAAGCACACAATGTCTAAGGAGAAATCGTAAACAAGACTGGCTGTGGAACTCCAGTAACTGACAAGTCTAAAGCCATAGGTTGAGCTAAAATTTGTACATCTGCTCCAAAACTCAGCTGTAGTTCCTGGTGCTGATGCAAAAGAATTCAAATTATAAATGCATGTACCATGGGAATTCTCTGGTGTCCAATGGTGAGGACTCGGTGCTCTCACTGTCAGGGCCCTGGGCTCAATCCCTGATTGAACTAAGATCCCACAAGCTGCAGAGTGTGGCTAAAAATTAATTAAAAATAAAATAAATGTATATACCATGTTCAATTTAATGGGGAGAGCCCAGACAGAGTGATAGGTAAAATAATGCTATGTTGTAAAGATTTGGAGGCTTCCCTGGTGGCTCAGACAGTAAAAGGATCTGCCTGCAATGTGGGAGATCTGGGTTCAGTCCCTGGGTAAGGAAAATCCCTGGGGAAGGAAATGGCAACCCACTCCAGTATTCTTGCCTGGAAAATCCCATGGTCAGAGGAGCCTGGCAGGCTACAGTCCATGGGGTCACAAAGAGTTGGACATGACTAAGCAACTAACACACTGTAAAGATTTCAGGAAGTTATCAAAAAGGTGCTGGGTATAGTGTTAGTCCTATAAAAATTCTATTAATAACACCATGAATAAATATTAGTGGAAGACACTAACAGACTGAGACCAGACCCCAACAATATATTGCTCATGGCCTCTCATTTACTGAAATTGCCACATAACTCATTCAAACCGTGGCAGAAATTCAGAATAACTGAATCTGACACCATCACACACCAGAAACTGTAAGTTCTAAGACAAAGCTCAAAAGGATTTTAATATCATAGCTAAAAGGAACAAAGAAGCTCTCTCAAGAGGAGAGGAGAGAGTTGGTTGAATACATATAGGCTGCCTATAATAATTCCTAGAACTTAAACCACTAGGTTTATAAAAAGACCACACTGGTCAAAGTGCTTCCTTATGTGGACTCTAAATATTACGTGAAAAAGGCAGGCTACAAAATAGTATGTATGTGACATACATATGTCTGCATAAACAAAGTTATATATGCATACACAGAAAAAAGACAAATCTAGAGTTCATTTATTCATAAAATTTAAGAACAGAAGTTCAGTTCAGTCGCTCAGTTGTGTCCGACTCTTTGTGACCCCATGAACTGCAGCACCCCAGGCCTCCCTGTCTATCACCAACTCCCGGAGTCCACCCAAACCCATGTCTATTGAGTCGGTGATGCCATCTAATCATCTCATCCTTTATCGTCCCCTTCTCCGGCCCACAGTCTCTCCCAGAATCAGGGTATTTTCATTGAGCCAGCTGTTCGCATCAGGTGGCAAAAGTATTGGAGTTTCAACTTCAACATCAGTCCCTCCAAGGAACACCCAGGACTGATCTCCTTTAGAATGGACTGGGTGGATCTCCTTGCAGTCCAAGGGACTCTCAAGAGTCTTCTCCAGCACCACAGTTCAAAAGCATCAGTTCTTCTGTGCTCAGCTTTTTTATAGTTCAACTCTCACATCCATTCATGACCACTAGAAAAACCATAGCCTTGACTAGACAGACCTTTGTTGGTAAAGTAACGTCTCTGCTTTTTAATATGCTGTCTAGGTTGGTCATAACTTTCCTTCCAAGGAGTAAACGTCTTGTCCATCCGCAGTGATTTTGGAGCCCAGAAAAATAAAGTCAGCCACTGTTTCCCCATCTATTTGCCATGAAGTGATGGGACTGGATGCCATGATCTTTGTTTTCTGAATGTTGAGCTTCAAGCCAACTGTTTCACTCTCTTCTTTCACTTTCATCAACAGGCTCTTTAGTTCTTCTTCACTTTCTGCCATAAGGGTGGTGTCATCTGCATATCTGAAGTTATTGATATTTCTCTCGGCAATCTTGATTCCAGCTTGTGCTTCCTCCAGCCCAGCTTGTCTCATGATGGACTCTGCATATAAGTTAAATATGCAGGGTGACAATATACAGCCTTGATATACTCCTTTTCCTATTTGGAACCAGTCTGTTGTTCCATGTCCAGTTCTGACTGCATACAGGTTTCTCAAGAGGCAGGTCAGGTGGTCTGGTATTCCCATCTCTTTCAGAATTTCCCACAGTTTATTGTGATCCACACAGTCAAAGGCTTTGGCATAGTCAATAAAGCAGAAATAGATGTTTTTCTGGAACTCTCTTGCTTTCTCCATGATCCAGCGGATGTTGGCAATTTATCTCTGGTTCCTCTGCCTTTTCTAAAACCAGCTTGAACATTTGGAAGTTCACAGTTCACGTATTGCTGAAGCCTGGCTTGGAGAATTTTAAGCATCCCTTTACTAGCGTGTGAGATGAGTGCAATTGTGCGGTAGCTTGAGCATTCTTTGGCATTGCTTTTCTTTGGGTTTGGAATGAAAACTGACCTTTTCCAGTCCTGTGGCCACTGCTGAGTTTTCCAAATTTGCTGACATATTGAGTGCAGCACTTTCACAGCATCATCTTTTAGGATTTGAAATAGCTCAACTGGAATTCCATCACCTCCACTAGCTTTGCTCATAGTCATGCTTCCTAAGGCCCACTTGACTTTACATTCCAGGATGTCTGGCTCTAGGTGAGTGATCACCATCATGATTATCTGGGTCATGAAGATCTTTTCTGTACAGTTCTTCTGTGTATTCTTGCCACCTCTTCTTAACATCTTCTGCTTCTGTTAGGTCCCTACCATTTCTGTCCTTTATTGAGCCCATCTTTGCATGAAATGTTCCCTTGGTATCTCTGATTTTCTTGAAGAGATCTCTAGTCTTTCCTATTCTATTGTTTTCCTCTATTTCTTTGCATTGATCGCTGAGGAAGGCTTTCTTATCTCTCCTTGCTATTCTTTGGAACTCTGCATTCAAATGGGTATATCTTTCCTTTTCGCTTCTCTTCTTTTCACAGCTATTTGTAAGGCCTCCTCAGACAGTCATTGTGCTTTTTCGCATTTCTTTTCTCGGGAATGGTCTTGATTTCTGTCTCCTGTACAATGTCACGAACCTCCATCCATAGTTCATCAGGCACTCTATCAGATCTAGTCCCTTAAATCTATTTCTCACTTCCAGTGTATAGTCATAAGGGATTTGATTTAGGTCATACCTGAATGGTCTAGTGGTTTTCTCCACTTTCTTCTATTTCAGTCTGTATTTGGCAATAAGGAGTTCATGATCTGAACCACAGTCAAATCTAGAGTCTCTACCCCCAAATATAAACAATAATTTATTTCTATCTGAAGACAGTAGATGATTTTCACTGTCTTCTTTATAACTTTGTAGGCTTTATTTTAAATAGGTATATAACACTTTTATAAATTTTTAACCTTTTTTTTCAAAATAGACATACCTGTATATTTATGTGGTTGAACCTAAGTTATTATTAATAATCTAAGCATCCATCCAACACACTTCACATTACAGTCTTAAAAAGAGATAAATCCAACCACAACATGAGCTCAAGAATGAACATATACCATACAAGCCACAAACACTAGCCAAACACCATGCACTCTCAACTATACCAGATTAAATATATCCCCAGCAGATTTTAAATGATCTGGCATTTGTCAAGTATGTGTATGTTTTCCCCTAAAAGATTGAGCTTCTTGAGTGCAAGGACCATATTTTATCTTGTTTTATATCCCCAGAGCTGGCAATTCTTAAAAGTGTGCTGATGAACTATGACTGACTATATACTAATCTCTTAAAACCAATAGATGTACCAGCTGCTAACTAAATCATATACAGAGAATGCCTAGGAGCTCAGTCCATCTCATTCCCAAAGACAGAAGACACACCAGGGGATGGTGAAGTTGAGAAAAGAAAATGGGATGGCAAAGAAAAGCCCAACCATGTATCCAAAGTCTATAACCTAGGAAACCAGGATACAGTATTGATATACGAACACTCAGAAAGACTGTGTACTCATTGTCAGAAATGGGGAATGTTGACTTTGACAGTCTATATTAAAAATCATTTTCTTCTACAGAAATGTGAACAAAAGAAGTCGAGAATTTACATCAAAGTGCTAAAAATTATAACAATCTATGAGATACTATTTCTAATTAACTACAAAAGACATCCCTCCACATCCAAATCAGGCTGAAAAGTCCAACACAAAAAACAAACCAAGAAAAAGGGATTAGAGTCCTAAATAAATTTTTTATCTGTATATGGAATTCTCAGTTTCTTTTCCAATTATATAAGCAGTGTCTCAAGATTATAGTTATATAATATTAGTCACATCCTCAAGAACAATGTCTTAAGTGAAGGAAAATATAAATAACTTTAAGCTTTCAGTGATTTTTATATAAACTAGGATGAATCTATGTAAGAGAGCCTTTGCCTGTCAGAAAATCTGTGCTGTGCTTAATTGCTCAGTCATGTCTGACTCTTTGTGAACCCAAGGACTGTAGCCTGTCAGGCTCCTCTGTCCTTGAGGATTCCCCAGGCAAGAATATTGGAGTGGGTTGCCATGCTCTCCTCCAGGGGATCTTTCCAACCTGGGAATCAAATCCAGGACTCCCAGATTGCAGGCAAATTCTTTACCATCTGAACCACCAGAGAAGCCCAAGAATACTGGAGTGGGTAGCCTATCCCTTCTCCAGGGGATGTTCCTGATCCAGGAATCGAACTGGGGTCTCCCACATTGGAGGTGGATTCTTTACCAGCTGAGCTACCAGGGAAGCCCAAGGTACCTGGGAAGCCCTGCTGCTGCTGCTAAGTCACTTCAGTCGTGTCCGACTCTGTGTGACCCCATAGACAGAAGCCCACCAGGCTCCCCCGTCCCTGGGATTCTCCAGGCAAGAACACTGGAGTGGGTTGCCATTTCCTTCTCCAATGTGTGAAAGTGAAAAGTGAAAGTGA
This sequence comes from Moschus berezovskii, assembly GCF_049115385.1. NCBI lineage: Eukaryota > Metazoa > Chordata > Mammalia > Artiodactyla > Moschidae > Moschus > Moschus berezovskii. The sequence goes on along the minus strand of NC_142488.1, from coordinate 49,754,568 downwards.
AGTCACTCAGTCATGTCTGACTCGTAGCGACCCCATGGACTGCAGCCCACCAGGCTCCTCTGTACATGGGATTTTCCAGGCAAGAGTACCGGAGTGGCTTGCCATTGCCTTCTCCGTGGGAAGCCCTAGGCAGTGTTAAATATGTTTAACTCAATACAGAGCCTCTAAAATGTATCTTACCTTTATCTGTGAGGCCTTTGGGACAGTTAAAGGTGAAACCTGGGGTTGTGAGACAACTGGAGGTCCAAAGACATGTACAGGCAAAATAGTGGATCGACCTTGAACCAAAGGCAAAATTTGGGGCTGGGTCACCTTTGGCTGCTTCTGCAACTGTTAAATAAGAACAAAAAGATTAAAGATAAATTCTCCCATTTACAGTAAATATATTGATGATATATTTAAAAATATAATAGTTCATCTCACCCCTGAAATCTGCTGGTAATGTCCCACTAGCTGCTGGGATGGATAAATTTTCTCCAGAACATTTATTTCGGTCTGCGGCATGTTAGAAACCATTTGAGAGCCCATCATCTGGTCTGAGGAGTACGCTACACTGGGCTGATTTGAAGTATCTGAGTGTATAGCTGATCCTGCTCCTGCCTCAGACAAATTGTCACCTACGACAAAGAAAATAAGGTAGAAGGGAAAAACTCAAAACACAAGGTCCAGATGGCATAGGAAATGGTAAGCGCACTGTTTTTTCTTTTTTACTCTGACAACCTGAAACAGTTTCAAATAAGATATGTACACTGCAGAATTAATCAAAAACCATTGTGTAAACTTTCCATGCTGATATTATGGTATAACTAAAATTTTATTAGTAAAGCAAAACTACAAAGAATTACATAAAAGTTAACTCAATTTGCTGGCCATTTCAAGCATATCCTAACTAATCTATGTGTGCCATTAGGATTTCAGTTAATTTTAAGTAGCATATTCTCATTTTCATAGAACCTGGCTACAAAATAATACTGCCTTTATAGAACAACAGGTTATTACTATGAAAACACTCTGTCCTTCGAGAGAAGAGAATGCATTACAGCCAGAAAAATCAGAGAAACTGTTAATTTTATACTTGAGTCTAAAATACAAAAGGTCTTAAAGTCTAGAAAATTTCCTCTTGAAAAATAAGTTCTATCTTTAGATCCATATTTCCTTCATTAAAAGATTCATGTTAGACCCTTAAAAATGGTAAAAAGATTATAATCTTTATTCAACTAGTACCTTGGACAAGTCACTTAACAGAATAGTTTCTTAATTTTAAAGTAAGGAAACTAGCTAGCTAGTCTATTTAGGGATTTTGGAAAAGGATTAATGAAAGGACAGATAACAAAATGCTTTGAAACATACAAAAGTACTATTTAAAGATAATGGAATACAATTACATGTTTCCTTTTATACATTATAACTGTGTTACCTGTAATAGAGGAGCAATGATGTTGTGGTTTTCTTTGTAAAAGTTGTTGTCGCACATGTTGATCAACTTCAGTTTCTTCACATTCCGCCCCAGTGTGCTGAACAGGAGGAGGGGGCAAAGATGTATTTTGGGGCTGAGGGAGTATATTCCCTACAGACTTGTGCTGGGAATCCCTGCGTTCTTCCAAAGAGCCAGCTGGCTTCTTCTCCCTTGTCTTCTTTATCAGGGTCACTCTGTCTCTAATGGACTTGGCAACAGCTTTGGAATCACTTTCATGGAAGAATCCTGACTTGACCTACAAACAAAACATAATAAGCAAATCACATCTTTTGTCTCAAGTAATTAACTTTTTATTGAAGGATGATTGCTTTACACAATTTTGCTGTTTTCTGTCAAACCTCAACATGAATCAGTCATCAGTTCAGTTCAGTCGCTCAGTCGTGTCCGACTCTTTGCGACCCCATGAATCACAGCACGCCAGGCCTCCCTGTCCATCACCAACTCCTGCAGTTCACTCAAACTCACGTCCATCGAGTTGGTGATGCCATCCAGCTATCTCATTCTCCGTCGTCCCCGTCTCCTCCCACCCCCAATCCCTCCCAGCATCAGACTCTTTTCCAGCGAGTCAACCCGTCGCATGAGGTGAACCTCTCTCCCAACTCCCGCCCCATCCCACCCCGCTAGGTTGATACATAGACCCTGTTTGAGTTTCCTGAGCCATACAGCAAATTCCCATTGGCTATCTATTTTACATATGGTAATGTAAGTTTGATGTTACTCTTTCCATATATCTCACCCTCTCTTCCTCTCTCCGCATGTCCATAAGTCTATTCTCTATGTCTGTTTCTCCACTGTTGCCCTCTAAATAAATTCTTCAGTACCATTTTTCTAGATTCTGTATATGTGTTAGAATACGGTATTTTTCTTTCTCTTTCTGACTCACTTCTATCTCTATAATACGTTCTAGGTTCATCCATCTCATTAGGACTGACTCAAATGTGTTCCTTTTTATGGCTGAGTAATATTCCATTGTGTATATACACCATTACTTCATTATCCATTCATCTGTCAATGGACATCTAGGTTGCTTCCACGTCTTAGCTATTGTAAATAGTGCTGCAATGAAAAATGGGACACACGGCTCTTTTTCAATTTTGGTTTCCTCAGGTATATGCCTAGGAGATGCATTGCTGGGTCACATGGTGGTTTTATTCTAAGTTTTTAAAGGAATCTCCATACTGTCTTCCATAGTAGTGATATCAATTTACATTCCCACCAACAGTGTAAGAGAGTTCCCTTTACTCCACACCCTTTACAGTATTTATTGTCTGTAGACATTTTGATAAGGGCCATTCTGACCAGTGTGAGGTGATATCTCATTGTAGTTTTTATTTGCATTTCTCTAATAATGAGTGATCTTCAGCATCTATTCATCTGTTTGTTAGCCATCTATATGTTTTCTTTGAAAAATGTTTTCCCACGTTTTGATTCAGTACAGTTCAGTCACTCAGTTGTGCCCGACTCTTTGCAACCCCATGAATCACAGCAAGCCAGGCCTCCCTGTCCATCACCAACTCCCGGAGTCGACCCAAATCCATGTCCATTGAGTCAGTGATGCCGTCCAACCATCTCATCCACTGTTGTCCCCTTCTCCTCCTGCCCTCAATCTTTCCCAGCATCAGGATCCTTTCAAATGAGTCAGCTCTATGCATGAGGTGGCCAAAGTATTGCAGTTTCAGCTTTAGCATCAGTCCTTCCAATGAACACCCAGGACTGATCTCCTTTAGAATGGACTGGTTGGATCTCCTTGCAGTCCAAGGGACTCTCAAGAGTCTTCTCCAGCACCACAGTTCAAAAGCATCAATTCTTCGGCGATCAGCTTTCTTCACAGTCCAACTCTCACATCCATACATGACCACTGGAAAAACCATAGCCTTGACTAGATGGACATTTCTTGGCAAAGTAATGTCTCTTTTTAATATGCTATCTGTTCTGTTCTGTTCCGTCGCTCAGTCGTGTCCGACTCTTTGCGACCCCGTGGACTGTAGCCTACCAGGCTGTTCCATCCATGGGATTCTCCAGGCAAGAATACTGGAGTGGGTTACCATTTCCTTCTCCAGGGGATCTTCCCGACCCAGGGATCGAACCTGGGTCTCCCGCATTGGAGGCAGACGCTTTAACCTCTGAGCCACCAGGGAAGCCCAATATGCTATCTAGGTTGGTCATAACTTTCCTTCCAAGGAGTAAGTGTCTTTTAATTTCATGGCTGCAAGCAGCATATGCAGTGATTTTGGAGCCCAAAAAAATAAAGTCTGACACTGTTTCCAGTGTTTCCACATCTATTTCCCATGAAGTGATGGGACCAGATTCCATGATCTTAGTTTTCTGAATGTTGAGCTTTAAGCCAACTTTTTCACACTCCTCTTTCACTTTCATCAAGAGGCTTTTGAGTTCCTCTTCACTTTCTGCCATAAGGGTGGTGTCATCTGCATATCTGAGGTTATTGATGTCTCTCCAGGCAATCTTGATTCCAGCTTGTGCTTCTTGCAGCCCAGCATTCCTCATGATGTACTCTACATATAAGTTAAATAAGCAGGGTGACAATATACAGCCTTGATGTACTCCTTTTCCTATTTGGAACCAGTCTGTTGTTCCATGTCCAGTTCTAACTGTTGCTTCCTGACCTGCATATAGGTTTCTCAAGAGGCAGGTCAGGTGGTCTGGTATTCCCATCTCTTTCAGAATTTCCCACAGTTTATTGTGATCCACACAGTCAAAGGTTTTGGCATAGTCAATAAAGCAGAAATAGATGTTTTTCTGGAACTCTCTTGCTTTTTCCATGACCCAGTGGATGTTGGCAATTTTATCTCTGGTTCCTCTGCCTTTTCTAAAACCAGCTTGCAGATCTGAAAGTTCACGGTTCACGTATTCCTGAAGCCTGGTGTGGAGAATTTTGAGCCTGACTTTACTAGCGTGTGAGATGAGTGCAATTGTGTGGTAGTTTGAGCATTCTTTTGCATTGCCTTCTTTTGGGATTGGAATGAAAACTGACCTTTTCCAGTCCTGTGTCCACTGCTGTAAGTTTATTCCCAGATATTTAATTATTTTTGTTGCAATGGTGAATGGGATTTATTTCTTAATTGCTCTGATTTTTCATTGTTGGTATATAGAAATGCAAGTGATTTCTGTGTATTGATTTTGTATCGTGCAACTTTGCTAAATTCACTGATTAGCTCTAGTAATTTTCTGATACTATCTTTAGGGTTTTCTATGTACAGTATCATGTCATCTGCAAATAGTGAGAGCTTTACTTCTTTTTCGATCTGGATTTCTTTTATTTTTCTTCTCTGCTGTAGCTAGGACTTCCAGAACTATATTGAATAATAGTGGGTAAAGTGGACACCCTTGTCTTGTTCCTGATCTTAGGGGGAATGCTTTCACTTTTTCACCACTGAGAATAATGTTTGTTGTAGACTTATCATATATGGCCTTAACTATGTTGAGGTAGGTTTCATCTATGCCCATTTATTAAAGAATTTTAATCATAAATGTGTGCTGAGTTTTGTCAGAGGCTTTCTCTGCATTTTTTGAGATGATCATATGGATTTTATCTGTCAATTTGTTAATATGGTGTATCACAGTTATTGATTTCCATATACTGAAGAATCCTTACATTTGTGGAATAAACCCAACTTGATCATGGTGTACGAGCTTTTTGATGTGTTGCTGAATTCTGTTTGCTAAAATTTTGTTGAGGATTTTTGCATCTATGTTCATCAGTGATATTGCCCCCTAGTTTTCTTTTTTTGTGTTGTCTTTGTCTGGTTTTGGTGTCAGGCTGATGGCGGCCTTGTAGAATGAATTTGGAAGTGTTACTTCCTCAGCAAATTTTTGAAAGAGCTTTAGAAGAATAGACATTTTCTCTTCTCTAAATGTTTGACAGAATTCTCCTGTGAAACCATCTGGTCCTAGGATTTTGTGTTTTGGGAGATTATTGATCACAACTTCAATTTCAGTGCATGTAATTGGGTTGTTCATCATTTCTATTTCTTCCTGGTTCAGTCTTGGAAGATTGACCTTTTCTACGAATCTGTCCATTTCTTCCAGGTTATCTGTTTTATTGCCAACAGTTGTCCATAATAGTGTCTTATAATCCTTTGTATTTCTGCACTGTCTGTTGTAACCTCTCCTTTTGCATTTCTAATTTTGTTGATTTGATTCTTCTCCTTTTTTCTTGATGAGTCTGGCTAAGTGTTTGTACGTCAAGGCTGTATATTGTCACCCTGCTTATTTAACTTATATGCAGAGTACATCATGAGGAACACTGGGCTGAATGAAGCACAAGCTGGAATCAAGATTGACAGGAGAAATATCAATAACCTCAGATATGCAGATGATACCACCCTTATGGCAGAAAGTGAAGAACTAAAGAGCCTCTTGATGAAAGTGAAAGAGGAGAGTGAAAAAGTTGGCTTAAAGCTCAACATTCAGAAAACTAAGATCATGGCATCCGGTCCATCACTTCATGGCAAATAGATGGGGAAACAGTGGCTGACTTTATTTTTCTGGGCTCCAAAATCACTGTGGATGGTTACTGTAGTCATGAAATTAAAAGACGCTTGCTCCTTGGAAGAAAGTTATGACCAACTGAGACAGCATATTGAAAAGAAGACATTACTTTGCTGACAAAGGTCCGTCTAGTCAAGGCTATGGTTTTTCCAGTAGTCATGTACGGATGTGAGAGTTGGACTGCGAAGAAAGCTGAGTGCCGAAGAATTGATGCTTTTGAACTGTGGTGTTGGAGAAGACTCTTGAGAGTCCCTTGAACTGCAAGAAAATCCAACCAGTACATCCTAAAGGAGGTCAGTCCTGGGTGTTCATTGGAAGGACTGATGTTGAAGCTGAAACTCCAATACTTTGGCCACCTGATGCAGAGAGCTGACTTATTTGAAAAGACCCTGATGCTGGGAAAGATTGAGGGCAGGAGGAGAAGTGGACGACAGAGGATGAGATGGTTGGATGGCATCACCGACACAAGGGACATGGGTTTGGGTGTACTCCAGCAGTTGGTGATGGACGGGGAGGCCTCCTGGTGTGCTGCGGTTCATGGGGCCGCAGAGTTGGAGATGACTGAGAGACTGAATTGAACTGAATGTTCTTTCTTAATCAGACATGTTCAAATGCCAGAACCTGGAATAGGAAAAAAATTACTAGGCTCCAGAAACATAAGTGCCTATGCTGGTCCTTTTTCCTATAAGCACACACAAGCTGGTGGTAAGAGATGGATAAAAACTTAATTTAACATGAAATAAAAGGTAAAAATAAGTTGCTGCAAAAGCCGTAAAGGAGCACAAGCCTTTCTAGTGGAAGTATAGAAAGAATCACAGAAGAAGGTAAAGTCTGACCTTGAAGGCTACTGAGGGAAAGGTAGATGAAGTCCAGAAATCAGCACTCTAGGTAAAGGAAGTATGCTCATAGCAAAGTGCTATATCTTACTAGGTATTAGTAGAGTGACATGGGAAACATTAAGGGCTTGCTGTCTAAAAGGAACAGGGCTGAGTAGCAGAGATAATGACTTGAAGAGGTGTCATGGCATATCATTCTCAGTTCTACAATCTGTATTTTAAAGTATGTCTCAAGGTTCTACAGATTTGGGGAAATTTCGTTGTAGTTGAAAAATGATTAAAATGTTAGATGGAATCCATATATTTAGTTTCACTCCTTTACAAAGTTCAAAACCAACCCAGAGTAAATGGATTTTTAAGTCATAAACTCACAAGGATAGACAGAATAAAGTCAACAGCAAAAACAAAGGTTTTGGACATTTGGGGATGTGGAAAACATATAATAACTGGAAAAGGTGAGCCAGGGAAAGCTGAGAATCATCCTCATTTATACTGAATAATACTCATAATACATAGGAACTAGCCATACCAGGTACTTACAGAAGTGGGTAAAGTCAAAAGAAATGACTAAAATAAGGAAGACTAAGTGAAAGGGTTTTCAGAAGTAGTTAGGTATTAGGTTCCGATCTCCCAACCTCCATTCCACATCTTTGAGTGATTGCTTTTTCCCTACTCAAAAAGTCTAAATGTTCTCTGGAAAGGGTAAAGGAGGATCTCTGGACTAGGGAATACCAGGCCCAGTTGAAGGTACGGCTATCATTTGAAAAACAAGAAGATTAAATGACCATATGCATGCTGAATGCCATATGCAGAAACTGCCAGCACTCTTCCCCACTTTGCTACCAAAATGCACCAATAACCACATCCTTATCCTCCAGGCAGGATACTGAAAGATAATTCTCTGGAGAATCTGGCCAATTCAAGAAGAAAGATGCACACATATTTACATCAGAGGTTCCCTGATTATTGGCCCACCCAGATGCCTGAAAGTAGAGGTTAACAAGTCTGACCTTCCCAGACTCAGCTCTCATAAACTCATAGGGAAGTTTGAGCCAGACTATGACCAAGAGACTCTGTTTAGCTTACCCCTCCTGGGTATGTTCACCTAACAGTAACTTCAGTAACTAGCTAGGTGTGTGCTGGGCACTCTAGTTTTCAAAACAAAATAATATATATTATTTAGGTACACTATAATGAAAAGCAAAGGAAAGAGTAACACAAAAGTCAGGGTAGATCCATGGCTGATTCATGTCGATGTATGGTGAAAACCACCAAACTATTGTAAAGTAATTAGCCTCCAATTAAAATAATAAATTAATTCTTTAAAAAGTCAGGGTAGATATTATCTATAGTGATGAGGGAGGGGAATGCAAGTGGGAGGGGCACACAGACAACTTCTAAGGTACCAGTAGTGTTCCATTTCTTAACAAAAGTAGAGTGTTACTATTCTTTATACTGTACATAAAAATTTAATATACTCAGCTGCATAGATATATTTCACAATAAAATTTCAATTTAAATAACGAAAATGAGAGAAAAGAAAGCAATAAGAAAAGACAAAGGATGCAACTCATACTATAACAGGAGGGGGAGGCTGGGGATAGGATTCACTTACCATTTCATATGCTACTTCCTCGGGTGTATCTGTTTCTAAATTGAAACTGAATTCAATAGCTTCATTATCTTTATGTTTGCCTTTCAATTTTTTAGGGTCTTCAACCCAGAGTCTTAAAGCCAGGGATGAATTTGAGCAATCATCTTCCTCTGCCAACTCCACTCTTAGTCCTGTATCCTCCGCAAAAAATGCGTGGTTAAGTAGGTCCCTTATAGACAACCTAGTAAACAATATACAAACCTGTTATCAATTCTTCCAATCACAAACAAGACGTAGAACACTTAATCAGTATAAAATTTGTCAAACCAACAACTTTATTTAAAATTTTCTATTAATTAAACCATTAATTTGTCTTGTTATAAAAACCAAATCTTATATCCCACTTATTATTACCAAGGATGCAAACAAACCTCAATTAACATGCATTTGTAGTGATCTTAATTAAGGACCATTAACAGTAACATATCCAGATACTGAAGTTTAACATAAACGTATGCCTAGAGATAATTTGAAAAGTGCTGCAGTACGTTAGATGGATTCAGTAACTTCTAAATCACCGGCTTAAGTCACTAAAACTCTAACGATGGATTGTCAGCAAGGAAACTAAAAACTCTTCCAGATATATAAACTCTAAAGTAAATTAGCAATTCAAATTTTTTTTTACAAAATTTATAAACAGAACTCATTAACAATTAACAGTAATCTAGTCAGTGTACTTCATTCACTCTTTAGAGAATGCCATGGGTGAAGCTAATTTAGTTCAGCAAAGTCATACAGTTTTCTTCAAGTATTTAAGGCTAGTGTCCTAGGCCAAAGTATACACATAATGGATACAACTCCAGCCTAATATTAGGGATTAATCTAGTATTAGGTTAATTTTAGGTTAAGAGAAGGAAAAAAAGACAGAGGTTCAATTTTTTTTTTTATATGCTGGGAAAGGTAATTTTCCTTTCTTTGACCAACTTCTAAAATAGAGAAATAATATCTATATTACAGGCCAGTGAGAGCTAAAACTGATATATTCCATAATGTCTATGTAGAAAGCCCCTCCTGTACTATTTAAAACCTAGACAGCATATTAAAAAGTAGAGACATTACTTTGCTGACAAAAGTCCATCTAGTCAAAGCTATGGTTTTTCCAGTAGTCACATATGGGTGTGAGAGTTGGACCGTAAAGAAAGCTGAGTGCCAAAGAATTGATGCTTTGCAAGTGTGGTGTTGGAGAAGACTCTTGAGAGTGCTTTGGACTGCAAGGAGATCAAACCAGTCAATCCTAAAGGAAATCAGTCCTGAATATTCATTGGAAGGACTGATGCTGAAGCTGAAGCTTCAATACTTTGGCCACCTAACGTGAAGAACTGACTCACTGGAAAAGACCCAGATGCTGGGAAAGATTGAAGGCAGCAGGAGAAGGGACGATAGAGGATGAGATGGTTGGAAGGCATCACTGACTTGATAGATATGAGTTTGAGCAACTTCAGGAGTTGGTTATGGACAGGGAAGCCTGGCATGCTGCAGTCCATGGGGTTGCAAAGAGTCAGATATGACTGAGCAACTGAACTGAGACTGAACTGAAAGCATGTTGACAGCACGATATCCTGTAAGTTGAGGATTTTCAACCTTCTACACTTTAGTGACCAAGAGACAAACATTTAACTAAGATAGTTTTTATGAAAAGAATATGCTTGCTCAGACTAATTATTCTTAAGGCTGAGGTGAGATGTGTTTAAGAAGGTACAATCAAGTTAAGCATTCTACTTCTCAATGAAAGTTTTGCCTAGATATTTTTACTATGGAATAATCACAGCAATAGCAGCAAATAGTATCATTCATTAAGTATTTATTACTCTGTTAGGTATTTTATACTCATTATCTTTTTAATCATGAAAATAATACCTATTTTGAGGAATACCTAAGTAACTTGCTCAAGATCACACTGGCTAAGTGTGACTGCAGATTTGAATCTTCTTCTGCTGTGGAAGCCTAGGTTCTTTCCAAAACACTAATGTGCCATGAAACTTTTTTGAATATTCCAGTGTTCTTTGGTAATAGATCATAACTAAAATGCTGTATAAAAAACAACCAGAAACCAAACTAAAACAGCTATTTCAACACAGTATTTTTAGCATAGCTTAAAAAAAAAGCATGCCTAAACTCCTACAATTCAAAAACAACAATAAAACAACTCAATTTTTTTCTAAAGGCAAAGGACTTCAATAGATAATTCTCCAAAGAAAATATACAAATGACTGAGAAACACATGAAAGGATACTCAACATTATTAGTTCTTAAGGAAATGGAAATCAAAACCAAAATGAGATAGCACTTTACACCCACTAAGATGGATATTACCAAAAAACAGTTGGTGTGGATGTTAAGAAACTGGAACCATCATACATTGCTGGAAGGAATGCAAAATGATGCAGCCACTGTGTAAAAAAATTTGGTGGTTCTTCAAAAAAATTAAACATATTATTACCATATGATTCAGTAATTCTACTCTTAGGTATATACCAAAAAGAACTGAAAGCAGAGATTTAAGAAAATACTTGTTCACCAAGGTTAATGCTGCATTATTCACAATAGCTAAAAGGTAGAAATAACCCAAGTATCTATCAACAAATGAATGGATAAACAAAATGGTGTGTGTATTAGAACACAAAAAGACAAATATTATATGACACAAAAGGACAAATATTATTATTCCACTTGTAGGAGGTACCTACAAAAGAGGTAGAGACAAAGTAGAATAGAGATTGGCATGGGTTGAGGGGAAATGGAATGGGGAGTTACTATTTAATGGGCACAGTTTCTGTTTGGGATGATGAGAAATTTCTGGAAATAGTGATGACGATTGTACAACAATGTGAATGTGTATAATGCCACTGAATTGTATATTTAAGAATGATTAAAATGGTAAATCTTAGGTTATTTACATTTTACCATAATTAAAATATATAGATATAGCCTATTGGTACAAACACCAAGAATGTTGTATAATAAAGCTATAATTAAACAGGCTTTATCTTAGTGGCTTTTTATATTTTCAGATATGCAACAGTAAGCTTAGATAACTAATAAAAATGGGAGAGAGTCAGTGAAATGCTGGTGGAAATAACTTCTATAAAAGATCTATTATCTAATTTAATCATAATCAACTGGAGATAAAACACTAACCTACCAATTTAAGTAAGCAACTGTCCAAAGCTCAAATTAAAGGGAAAAGCTAAAACTAAAATTAATTGTGAGAAAAATACAAATTGTGACACAAATAAACTCAGAATTACTATTTCTTGAAAAAACTAGCCCTGTCAGCTTTACCATTATCATGACACAAGAACATATGGACAAATTAAAAAAAAAACAGTTGATGGTTAGTTTTCTTAAACTATCATAAAAAACCATTTAAGTACTTATGTGAAGTTGACAATGCAGAAACTCTCCACTATCTATCAACTGTTAGAAGATAGTTTACCTGAGAGGGAACTGTTAAACTGATGGCTAAAAGTGATAAAGCTTAATATCTGTTCAAGGAAAATTCAACACATAATATCAATTTAAAATGGCAACAAAATGCAATAATACACTTCACTATAGACAGTGTGGTTTCATTTCCACTCAAAAGTCATACCCAGCATGATTCAAAGGTCAGAAAAAGACCCAAAGCAAGATAAGAGAAAAATTCATCCATCAGTTATATAATTTCACTATATATGCACCCACCTTTCAGATTTGTTTTGACGAATACATCCCTCGATGATTTCTTTCACTTCAGGATCAGTGACTTTATCAAAACTGGCTGGTTTTATACCCTGGAAGAGGAAAAATGGTTTCTAGTCACAAATTAAGCAATTGAAACCCCAGGCAAACATGACACTTTATAAATATATATACACAATATAAGTTTAACAACTTTTTGACAAGGATTTTGTCACCATTCTACAAACAACAGTGAAAAACTATAAACAATCTAAATCTTTAATAACAGAAGTAATATTATATAAAATATGTGATATACATATAAATACAAATACTAATAAACAGAAACTAAAAATATTCTCACAGTAATTAAAAACATGGAGAATTCACATACTACAACATTGAGCAGAAAAAACACAGGATTTCAAAATGTACATACAGTATAACCACAATTAGTAAAATATAATAAATATTTCTTGGAATCAGAAAAATCAATGTTATTTAAAAAACACTTTCAGAAAATCTAAATAAGGAATTCTCTACTGCCAACATATCAAATCAGTATTTCAAAGTCTTCTAGAATGGCTAGACACAATCAGTAAATATACATATAAAATATATATACTTTGTTACATGCATAAACTTTTAAGAAATCTATATTGCTTTTATCCTTAAACAATATCAAAATATTGAGAAAACCTTAAGCTAATTATCAGGTTCTAGGAATTCAATATCAAATTAATGACGTTCATATAATTCAAAATGTTTTTATAATAACTGTGCTTGCTGCCTAAACCTGCTTATTTTACATTCTATCACCCTTAATTTATGAGTTTTAGATTTAAAAAATAATCCAAGATTGCTGCCATCACTTAATAGAAAATTCCAAATTAAGCTACAAGTAGAAAGATATAATAGAATAATTATCACAAAATGAGGCAATCTAAGATCTCAGTCTGGGTCTGTCACACTACCTTACAGTACATAGAATCAGAAAGCCAAATATCATACCCTAGATAAATCTGGTGAGATTGGGAGTTAATTTGGGCCTCAAATTCAAGAAGCTTTAGTAGAGATGGAAATCTGAATTGTGATACTGCATTTTTGTGACTTTAATATAAAAGAATAAAGTTACCAATCAAAAATTAGAGTTTTTAATTCTTAGAGAAAATACCCTCTTTGACCTTTCCACTGATCTCTTAACTACTCCCTGCTGCTGCTGCTGCTGCTGCTGCTGAATCACTTCAGTCGTGTCCGACTCTGTGCGACCCCATAGACAGCAGCCCATCAGGCTCCCCAGTACCTGGGATTCTCCAGGCAAGAACACTGGAGTGGGTTGCCATTTCCTTCTCCAATGCGTGAAAGTGAAGTCACTCAGTCACATCCGACTCGTAGCGACCGCATGGACTGCAGCCCACCAGGCTCCTCCATCCATGAGATTTTCCAGGCAAGAGTACCAGAGTAGCTTGCCATTGCCTTCTCTGAACTACTCCCTAGGCCTAGATAATTATTGATTTTCTCTGCTCCTGGGGGAAAATAACTGCAGAGCTGAAACTTACAAAATCAAGTACAGACTCTTCTATTTGTGACCCAAATTAAAAGGGCATTCTAGCCTCATTGCGGAGAAGGCAATGGCAAGCCACTCCAGTACTCTTGCCTAGAAAATCCCATGGATGGAGGAGCCTGGTAGGCTGCAGTCCACGGGGTCGCTAAGGGTCACACACGACTGAGCGACTTCACTTTCACTTTTCACTTTCACACACTGGAGAAGGAAATGGCAACCCACTCCAGTGCTCTTGCCTGGAGAATCCCAGGGAAGGGGGAGCCTGGTGGGCTTCCGTCTATGGGGTCACACAGAGTTGGACACGACTGAAGTGACTTAGCAGCAGCAGCCTCATTAGTTATCTGAAACATGTGAACAATCTCTTTTGCAGCCTACCTTGAGCTACCCAACTGAACAAGAAAGAGATCTATTTTGAACAACCCTAATACTTTGCTTCTATCTCCCTTAAATTCCTTCTATACTCCAATCCTCTTATTTTTGTAGTCATTTGTGAGTTTATATCATTGCCCTACTAAAAATGTAAACTCTTTGTAGGTAGGAAACACATCTTACTCACATTCCTTGTAATTTCTAATGTAAAAAATTACTCATAGCAGTGACTGTCATATAATAATCAGGCTTTTAGAACTGGAAAAAGTCTTCAAAAAATTTAGCCAATCTTTATTATTTAGCTTTGAAAAATAACATCCATCTAATAATTAAAAAGATCAGTTTTCATTCCAATCCCAAAGAAAGGCAATGCCAGAAGGTTCAAACTACCGCACAATTGTACTCATCTCACACGCTACTAAAGGAAAGCTCAAGATTCTCCAAGCCAGGCTTCAACAGTACGTGAATCGTGAACTTACAGATGTTCAAAATGGATTTATAAAAGGCAGAAGAACCAGAGATCAAACTGCCAACACTGGTTGGATCATTGAAAAAGCAAGAGTTCCACAAAAACATCTACTTCTGCTTTATTGATTATGCCAAAGCCTTTGACTGTGTGGACCACAACAAACTCTGGAAAATTCTTAAAGAGATGGAAATACCAGACCACCTGACCTGCCTCTTGAGAAATCTGTATGCAGGTCAGGAAGCAATAGTTAGAACTGGACATGGAACAGACTGGTTCCAAATACGGAAAGGAGTACGTCAAGGCTGTATATTGTCACCCTGATTATTTAACTTATATGCAGAGTACATCATGAGAAACACTGGGCTGGATGAAGCACAAGGTGGGAGTCAAGACTGCTAGAAGAAATATCAATCACCTCAGAAACGCAGATGACACCACCCTTATGACAGAAAGAGAAGAAGAACTAAAGAGCCTCTTGATCAAAGTGAAAGAGGAGAGTGAAAAAGTTGGCTTAAAACTCAAGATTCAGAGACTGGACTCGGAAGATGGCAGAGAAATAGGACAGGGAGACCATATTCTCCCCCACAAATTCATCAAAAAAACATTTGAACACTGGGCAAATTCCACAAAACAACTTCTCAATGCTGGCAGAGGACATCAGGCACTCAGAAAGGCAGTCCATTGTCTTTGAAAGGAGGTAGGATAAAATATAAAAGATAAATAGAGAGGCAAAAGAGGAAGGGATGGAGACCCATCCCAGGAAGGGAGTCTTAAAAGAGGAGAAGTTTCCAAACCACCCTACCTGGGGAGAGGGCACTAGCCAAGCACCTGGTTACCTGAGCTGCTGAAATGTGGGAAGGGCACAAAATGCAGGCCCACCTGAGTCTGTGCCTCTGTGGAGTACCGAAGAACCTGAACCTGAGTAGCTTAGACC
Organism: Moschus berezovskii; assembly: GCF_049115385.1. Classification (NCBI taxonomy): domain Eukaryota; kingdom Metazoa; phylum Chordata; class Mammalia; order Artiodactyla; family Moschidae; genus Moschus; species Moschus berezovskii. The sequence continues at coordinate 49,739,096 of NC_142488.1, read as the reverse complement.
TGGGAAGTGCACACAACCCAGGGCCCACCTCAGACAGTTCCCTGGCAGAGCAACCTAGAGCCTGAAAAGTTTAGACTGGGAAAGCACACACACCGTGAGTTGGGGGAAAACCCAGTGCGGCCGAGACACTGCAAGCACTCCCCACACACGCCAGTGATATTTGTTGGCAGTGTTCCTCCCTCCCCACAGCACGACTGAACAAGTCAGCCTAAATAAGTGACCAACTTCGCCCCCTTGTGTCAGGGCGAAAATCAGAAACCGAAGAGACAAGCAAACAGAAGAAGCTAAAATAAACAGAGGGGACCACTTTGGAAGTGACAGGGGCAACAGACTAAAACCCTGGAGTTAACACCAACTACACTGGAAGGGGCCTATAGATCTTGAGAAGTATAAGCCGGATCAAGGAACTATCTGAAACTGAACTAAGCCCACACTGCCCGCAACAGCTCCAGAGAAATTCCTAGATATATTTTTACTGTTATCATTTTTTTAATTGTCTAAAAATTATTTTTTAAGTCATTACACCTTTAATTTTCATTTTTATAACCGACTAATACCTTGCAAAAAAAAGATCCTATTTTTAAAGCAAACTTCATATATATATTTTATAATTTTTGTGACTTTGTTTTGTTTTTTTAATGTTGTATTTCTGAGAGTCCAACCTCTACTCTAGATTTTTAATCTTTCTTTTTTGGTATTTGTTATCAATTTTGTACTTTTAAGAACCCAATCTTCAGTACCCATTTTTACTTGGGAATGTGATTACTGGCTTGATTGCTCTCTCCCCGCTTTGGACTCTCCTTTTTCTCCACCAGGTCACCTCTATCTCCTCCCTCCCCCTTCTCTTCTCTACCCAACTCTGTGAATCTCTTTGTGTTCCAGGCTGTGGAGAACACTTAGGGAACTGATTACTGGTTGGATCTGTCTCTCTCCTTTTGATTTCCCCTTTTCTCCTCCTGGTCACTTCTGTCTCCTTCTTCTCTCTTCTCTGTGTAAATCCGTGAGCCTCTCTGAGGGGTCCAGACTGCAGACAGCACATAAAGAAGTGATTACTGGCTAGCTTGCTCTCTCCCCTTTTCATTACCCCTCTTCTTCTCATGGTCAGCTCTCCCTCCTCGCTCTTCTCTTCTTCATGTAACTCTGTGAACCTCTCCAGAAGCCCCTCACTGTGGAGAATCTTTTCGTCATTAACCTAGATGTTTTATCAACAGTGCTGTATAGATGGCGAAGTCTTGATGCTACTGTAAGAACAAGACAAAAAACCAGAGACAGGAGGCTTAAGTCCAAAACATGAGAACACCAGAGAACTCCTGACTCCATGGAACATTAATCGATAAGAGTTCATTCAATAGCCTCCATACCTACTCTGAAACCAAGCATCACCCAAGAGCTAACAAGTTCCAGAGCAAGACATACCACACAAATTCTCCAGCAATACAGGAACATAGCCCTGAGCTTCAATAAACAGGCTGCCCAAATTAACACTAAACCCATAGACATCTCAAAACTCAATACTGGACACTTCACTGCACTCCAGGGAGAAGAAATCCAGATCCACCCACCAGAACATGGATGCAAGCTTCCCTAACCAGGAAACCTTGACAAGCCACCTGTCCAACCCCACCCACAGGGAGAAAACTCCACAATAAAGAGGAACCACAAACTGCCAGCGTATAGCAAGGTCACCCCAAACACAGCAATTTAAACAAGATGAAAGGCAGAGAAATACTCAGCAAGTAAAGGAACATTACAAATGCCCACCAAAACAAACAAAAGAGGAAGAGACAGGGAGTCTACCTGAAAAAGAATTCAAAAAATGATAGTAAAAGTGATCCAAAATCTTGAAAACAAAATGGAGTTACAGATAAATAGCCTGGAGACAAGGACTGAGAAGATGCAAGCAATGTTTAACAAGAACCTAGACAAAATTTTAAAAAGTCAGTCAATAATGAAAAATGTAATAAATGAGATAAAAAACACTCTAGAGGGAATCAACAGTAGAATAATGGAGGCAAAAGATAAGTGAGGTGGAAGATAGAATGGTGGAAATAAATGAAGCAAAGAGGAAAAATTTAAAAAGAATTAAAAGAAATGAGGACAACCTGAGAGATCTCTGGGACAATGTTAAACACCCCAACGTTTGAATCATAGGAGTCCCAGAAGAAGAAGACAAAAAGAAAGGCCATGAGAAAATATTTGAGGACATAATAGTTGAAAACTTCCCTAAAATGGGGAAAGAAATGGTCACTGAAGTCCAAGAAACCCAGATAGTTCCAACACGATAAATCTAAGGCGAAACACCACAAGACACATATTAATCAAATAAACAAAGTTGAAACACAAAGAACAAATATTAAAAGCAGCAAGGGAAAACAACAAATCACACACAAGGGGAATTGCATAAAGATAACAGTTGATCTTTCAATAGAAACTCTTCAGGCCAGGAGGGAATGGCAGGACAAACTTAAAGTGATGAAAGAGAAAAACCTACAGCTCAGATTACTGTACCCAGCAAGGATCTCATTCAAATATGAAGGAGAAATCAAAAGGTTTAAAGACAAGCAAAACCTAAGAGAATTCAGCACCAACAAACCAGCTCTCCAACAAATGCTAAGGGATCTTCTCTAGACAGGAAACACAGAAAGGGTGTATAAACTTGAACCCAAAACAACAAAGTAAATGGCAACAGGATCATACTTATTAATAATTACCTTAAATATAAATGGGTTCAATGCCCCAACCAAAAGACAAAGACTGACTGAATGGATAAAAAACCAACACCCCTATACATGCTGTCTACAAGAGACCCACCTCAAAACAAGGGACACGTACAGACTGAAAGTGAAGGGATGGAAAAAGATATTCCATGCAAATAGAGACCAAAAGAAAGCAGGAGTACCAATACTCATATCAGATAAAATAGAGAAAAGGTTGGCTTGAAGCTCAACATTCAGAAAACAAAGATCATGGCATCTGGTCCCATCACTTCATGGGAAATAGATGGAAAAACAGTGGAAACAGTGTCAGACTTTATTTTTCTGGGCTCCAAAATCACTGCAGATGCTGATTGCACCCATGAAATTAAAAGATGCTTACTCCTTGGAAGGAAAGTTATGACCAAACTTGATAATACATTAAAAAGCAGAGACATTACTTTGCCAACAAAGGTCCGTCTAGTCAAGGCTATGGTTTTTCCCGTGGTCATGTATGGATGTGAGAGTTGGACTGTGAAGAAAGCTGATCGCTGAAGAATTGATGCTTTTGAACTGTGGTGTTGAAGAAGACTCTTGAGAGTCCCTTGTACTGCAAGGAGATCCAACCAGTCCATTCTAAGGGAGATCGATCCTGGGTGTTCATTGGAAGGACTGATGCTGAAGCTGAGACTGCAATCCTTTGGCCACCTCATGCGACGAGTTGACTCACTGGAAAAGACTCTGATGCTGGGAAAGGTTGGGGGCGGGAGGAGAAGGGGACGACGGAGAATGAGATGGCTGGATGGCATCACCGACTCTGTGGACATGAGTTTGAGTGAACTCCGGGAGTTGGTGATGGACAGGGAGGCCTGGCGTGCTGTGATTCATGGGGTCGCGGAGAGTCGGACACGACTGAGCGACTGAACTAAACTGAACTGAAAATAAAGTCTGTGAAAAGAGACAAAGAAGGACACTACATAATGATCAAAGGATCAACCCAAGAAGAAGATATAACAATTATAAATATATACGCACCCAATATAGGAGCACCGCAATATGTAAGGCAAATGCTAACAAGTATGAAAGGGGAAATTAACGATAACACAATAATAGTGGGAGACTTTAATACCCCACTCACACCTATGGATAGATAAACTAAACAGAAAATTAACAAGGAAACACAAGCTTTAAATGATACAATGGAACAATTAGACCTAATTGATACCTATAGGACATTTCACCCCAAAACAATGAATTTCACCTTTTTTTCAAGCACACCTTGAGAACCTTCTCTAGGATAGATCACATCCTGGGCCTTGAATCTAGCCTTGGTAAATTCAAAAAAATTGAAATCATTCCAAGCATCTTTTATGACCACAATGCAGTAAGATTAGATCTCAATTAGAGGAGAAAAACTATTAAAAATTCCAACATATAGAGGCTGAACAACACACTGCTGAATAACCAACAAATCACAGAATAAATCAAAAAAGAAATCAAAACATGTATAAAAACAAATGAAAATGAAAACATAAAAACCCAAAACTTATGGGACACTGTAAAAGCAGTGCTAAGGGGAAGGTTCATAGCAATACAGGCTTACCTCAAGAAACAGGAAAAAAAGTCAAATAAATAACCTAACTCTACACCTAAAGCAACTAGAAAAGGAAAAAAGGAAGAACCCCAGGGTAAGTAGAAGGAAAGAAATCTTAAAAATTAGGGCAGAAATTAATGCAAAAGAAACAAAAGAGGCCACACCAGAAATCAACAAAGCTAAAAGCTGGTTCTTTGGGAAGATAAATAAAACTGACAAATCATTAGCCAGACTCATCAGAAACAAAGGGAGAAGAATCAAATCAACAAAATCAGAAATGAAAAGGGAGAAATCACAACAAAAAACACAAAAATACAAAGGATCATAAGAGACTACTATCAGCAACAATATGCCAATAAAACAGACAACGTGGAAGAAATGGACAAATTCTTAGAAAAATATAACTCCAAAACTGAACAAGGAAGAAATAGAAAATCTTAACAGACCCATCAAAAGCATGGAAATCGAAACTGTAATCAGAAATCTTCTGGCAAACAAAAACACAGGACCAGACGGCTTCACAGCTGAATTCTACCAACAATTTAGAGAAGAGCTAACATCTATCCCACTCAAATTCTCCCAGAAAATTGCAGAGGAAGGTAAACTTACAAACTCATTCTATGAGGCCACCATCACCCTAATACCAAAAGCTGACAAAGGTGCCACAAAAAAGAAAACCACAGGCCAATATCACTGATAAACATAGATGCAAAAATCCTTAATAAAATTCTAGCAATCAGAATCCAACAACACATTAAAAAGACCATACATCAGGACCAAATGGGCTTTATCCCAGGGATGCAAGGATTCTCCAATATCCAGAAATCAATGGATGTGATATACCACATTAACAAATTGAAAGATAAAAAACATATGATTATCTCAATAGATGCAGAGAAATCTTTGACAAAATTCAACATCCATTTATGATAAAAACCCTCCAGAAGGCGGGAATAGAAGGAACATTCCTCAACATAATAAAAGCTACATATGACAAACCCACAGCAAACATTATTCTCAGTGGTGAAAAACTGAAAACATTTCCCCTAAAGTCAGGAACAAGAAAAGGGTGCTCACTCTCACCACTACTATTCAACATAGTTTTGGAAGTTTTGGCCACAGCAATCAGAGCAGAAAAAGACATAAAAGGAATCCAAATTGGAAAAGAAGAAGTAAAACTCTCACTGTGTGCAGATGACATGATCCTCTACATAGAAAACCCTAAAGGCTCCACCTGAAAATTACTAGAGCTAATCAATGAATATAGTAAAATTGCAGGATATAAAATCAACACACAGAAATCCCTTGCATTCCTATACACTAACAATGAGAAAACAGAAAGAGAAATTAAGGAAACAATTCCATTCTCCATTGCAGTGAAAAGAATAAAATACATAGGAATATATTTACCTAAAGAAACAAAAGACCTATATATAGAAAACTATAAAAGACTGATGAAAGAAATCAATGAGGACACAAATAGATGGAGAAATATATCGTGTTTATCAATCTGAAGAATCAATATAGTGAAAATGAGTATACTACCCAAAGCAATCTATAGATTCAATGCAATCCCTATCAAGCTCCCAACAGTATTTTTCACAGAGCTTGAACAAATAATTTCACAATTTGTATGGAAATACAAAAAAACTCAAATAGCCAAAGCAATCTTGAGAAAGAAGAATGGAACTGGAGGAATCAACCTGCCGGACTTCAGGCTTATACTACAAAGCTACAGTCATCAAGACAGTATGGTACTTGCACAAAGACAGAAATATAGATCAATGGAACAAAATAGAAAGCCCAGAGATAAATCCACGCACCTATGGACACCTTATCTTTGACAAAGGAGGCAAGAATATACAAAGGAGAAAAGACAATCTCTTTAATAAGTGGTGCTGGAAACTGGTCAACCACTTGTAAAGGAATGAAACTAGAACACTTTCTAACACCATACACAATAATAAATTCAAGATGGATTAAAGACCTAAATGTAAGACCAGAAACTATAAAACTCCTAGAGGAAAACAAAGGCAAAACACTCTCCAACATAAATCACAGCAGGATCTGCTATGATCCACCTCCCAGATAAATGGAAATAAAAGCAAAAATAAATGGGACCTGATTAAACTTAAAAGCTTTTGCACAACAAAGGAAACTATAAACAACGTGAAAAGACAGCCTTGAGAATGGAAGAAAATAATAGCAAACGAAGCAACTGACAAAGAATTAATCTCAAAAATATACAAGCAGCTCCTGTAGCTCAATTCCAGAAAAATAAAGGAACCAATCAAAAAATGGGCCAAAGAACTAAACAGACATTTCTCCAAAGAAGACATACAGATGGCTAACAAACACATGAAAAGATGCTCAACATCACTCTTTATCAGAGAAATGCAAATCAAAACCAGAATGAGGTACCATCTCACACCAGTCAGAATGGCTGCTATCAAAAAGTCTACAAACAATAAATGGTGGAGAGGGTATGGAGAAAAGGGAACCCTCTTACACTGTTGGTGGCAATGCAAACTAGTACCGCCACTATGGAGAACAGTGTGGAGATTCCTTAAAAATTCTGGAAAAAAATTGCTATATGACCCAGCAATCGTGCTGCTGGGCACATACACCGAGGAAACCAGAATATAGAGAGACACGTGTACCCCAATGTTCATCGCCGAACTGTTTGCAATAGTCAGGACATGGAAGCAACCTAGATATCCATCAGCAGACGAATGGATAAGAAAGCTGTGGTACATATACACAATGGAATATCACTCAGTCATTAAAAAGAATACATTTGAATCAGTTCTAATGAGTTGGACAAAACTGGAGCCTATTATACAGAGTGAAATAAGCCAGAAAGAAAAACACCAATACAGTATACTAACGCACATATATGGAGTTTAGAAAGATGGTAATGATAACCCTATATGCGAGACAGCAAAAGAGACACAGATGTATAGAACAGTCTTTTGGACTCTGTGGGAGAAGACGAAGGTGGGATGATTTGAGAGAATAGCATTGAAACATGTACATTATCATATGTGAAACAGATCGCCAGTCCAGTTTCGATGCATGAGACAGGGTGCTCAGGGCTGGTGCACTGGGATGATCCAGAGGGATGGGATGGGAGGGAGGTGGGAGGGGTGGTTCAGGATGGGGAACACATGTACATCCATGGCTGATTCATGTTAATGTATGGAAAAACCACCTCAGTACTGTAAAATAATTAGCCTTCAATTAAAATCAGTAAATTTTTAAAAAACTCAACATTCAGAAAGCTAAGATCATGGCATCTGGTCCCATCACTTCATGGCAAATAGATGGGGAAACAGTGGAAACTGGCTGACTTTATTTTCTTGGGCTCAAAAATCACTGCAGATGGTGATTGCAGCCATGAAATTAAAAGACACTTACTCCTTGGAAGGAAAGTTATGACCAACCTAGACAGCATATTAAAAAGCAGAGACATTACTTTACCAACAAAGGTCCGCCTAGTCAAACCTATGGTATTTATAGTAGTCATGTATGGATGGGAGAGTTGAACTCTAAAGAAATCTGAGAGCCAAAGAATTGATGCTTTTGAACTGTGGTGTTGGAAAAGACTCTTGAGAGTCCCTTGGACTGCAAGGAAATCCAACCAGTCCATCCTAAAGGAGATTAGTCCTGGGTGTTCATTGGAAAGACTGATGCTGAAGCTGAAACTCCAATATTTTGGACACCTGATGTGAAGAACTGACTCATTGGAATAGACCCTGATGCTGGGAAATATTGAAGGCAGGAGAAGGGGATGACAGAGGAATAGATGGTTGGATGGCATCATCAACTCAATGGATATGAGTTTGAGTAAACTCCTGGAGTTGGAGATGGACAGGGAGGCCTGGCATGCTGCAGTCCATGGGGTCACAAAGAGTCGGACACAACTGAGCCACTGAATTGAACTGAATAAATATTTAAAAATTCTTCACAAACAAATGGATATAGATAATTTATCTGTACATTTTCCCCAAAGATACAACATAGAGCATTTTATATGACCCCATTTGAGTATGGGTACATAGCATAAATCTAAAGCTTGTTTCATTACAATTATGTTAAATTTAGCACTAGATCAATCCTGGGGGTTCATTGGAAGGACTGATGCTAAAGCTGAAACTCCAATACTTTGGCCATCTCATGCGACGAGTTGACTCACTGGAAAAGACTCTGATGCTGGGAAGGATTGGGGGAGGGAGGAGACGGAGACGACAGAGAATGAGATGGCTGGATGGCATCACCGACTCGATGGACATGAGTTTGAGTGAACTCCGGGAGTTGGTGATGGACAGGGAGGCCTGGCGTGCTGTGATTCATGGGGTCACAAAGAGTCGGACACGACTGAGTGACTGAACTGAACTGAACTGATACAGAACTAAACCAAAGTTAGGTTTGACTAAGTTGACTTTTGTTGACTTTACCATGAAATGTGGCAATTTGTGGAGTAAAAAGAATAAAGTTATACTTACACTAGTTACTTTACGGTATATTTGAGCTGCATTCTGGCATTCCGAATAAGGGTACTCTGAAGTAGCCATTTCCAGCATACACATTCCAAAAGCATAGACATCCACAGATTCATCATAGTGCTCTTCATACATCTCTGGGGCCATAAACTCAGGAGTACCTACAAAATACCACAACCGCATATTTTTAAGAAAGAAAAATGTAGAGAATTCCCTGGCAGTCCAGTTGTTAGGACTCTTGTACTCTCACTGCCTAGGGCCCAGGTTCAATCTCTGGTCAGGGAACTAAGATCCCCCAAGTCATGTACTATAGAGAAAAAAAATCTATGCCAAGATCACATTCCCTTTGCCATAAGGATTACTTGAGATAATTTCTGTTCCCTAAAAGCAAATATATATATATACAATATATACATACATACATACACACACACACACACACATATATATATAATGTCCTTAATTTCCTTAATTTTCTATACTGATAAAGGACAGTTTGCAATGCTCACAGGTAATGATTACCAAAATCTGTTTTTCTTTCTATCCTTCATTTTAGTTATTTAAAATTTTTGAAGTAGTAAATCCTCTTTATAAGTCCTCAGAACTTTTCAATATTATTAAATACATCACAAAAGAAATACCCTGGGATGTCTCTGAAATCAGTCAATATAGAATAGATATTTCAAAGTAAACTCAAATTCTAGGCCAGGGGCAAGTAAACTTTTCTATAAAGGATCAAACAGTAAATATTTCAGGCTTTGCAGTCCATATGGGCTCTGTCACAACTAATTAACTCTGACACTGTAGTGCAAAAGCAGCCATACACAATATGTAAATGAGTGGGTGTTGCTGTGTTCCAACAAAACTTTTTTTACAAAAATAGGCAGGGAAGTTCGATTTGGCCCACAGGCTGTGGTTTGCTGATTCCTGTTCTAGAAATGTACAGTTTAAAAAAATCTTCCTTTACACAATCAATAAACTATAAAATGTTAATCACCAATGACACTTTTAGCAAATGATGTGCGCATTAAGGTGGCTAGTCCTAGATCACCAATCTTCACAGATCCAGTGGGTCCCGTGATGAAAATATTGTCACACTTCAGATCCCGGTGAATAATAGGAGGAGTCCTAGTGTGCAAGAACTGCAACCCCTTTAAAATCTGCCTGCACCAGCTCCTTAAGACCTTTGGTTTCATTACTTTAAATCGTTTTAAGTACCTACACAAAGAAACAAAAGATCACATGTAAACAAACATACCCAGCTTATTGTATAAGTACATTAGGGTAAATCACATAAGCCAGCCAATACAATATGTATTATGATTGCCATCACTGAGTTATTTTTTATTGTCTAACAAAATATTTTTAAATATAAAGCCTCAAAGTACACCCCCCCACACACCACATATAACAGTCACATATAAGTGGCTGTACCATCAGATGAAATGCTCTAGTCAAAAACAAAACAATAGACTATAATTATATAGCATTGCTCACAAGATATTTGAACCTGCCACATCCCCAATCTTTCATCCTCTACAAAATGACATTATCTATATAATGATTTCTAGTTCTTAAGTTCAATGATATGCCACAAACATTAATTTTTCAACATTTTATTTTCTAACAAACTTCATTAACACCCTGATTTTTCAACCTACCCTGAAACAGTCACTAGATTCAGATTCTACCAATTCTTTAACCATGCAGTGTTACTTTGCAAACAACTTTTGTGACTCTTGAAAATTATTTCCAAATAAAACTCCATTGGCACTATCAGGGTCAACTTACGTCTTTAAGGTTCCTGATGTCATAAGTTCCGTCACTAATACAATACATTTCTTTCCTTTTAATATAGACTCCCAGGAGTCATAAAATCGAACTATATTGGGATGTTGGAGACCCTTTAACATCTCTGCTTCTTCCTTGAACCTTTGCTGCTCGGCTTTGGTTAATTTCCGGTCCTAAAATGGAAAATCAAGTTCCAAATTAAAGTCTAGAAATTGTCTTGTACATTTATAATAACACTCAAATGAGTATTTTATTTATGCACATATATATGTATCTATTTTCACCTGTCAATCCTTTTCTCAGTACCTATAAAATCACTGATATTCTTTGTTAAGTACGTGCTCTGACTCCTCTCATAGAGCAAAATGCAGCAGTTGTTTGTTGTATTTGTTGTTGTTGTTTAGTTGCAAAGTCGTGTCCAACTCTTTTGTGACCCTATGGACTGCAGCCTGCCAAGCTCCTCTGCCCATGTGATTTCCCAGGCAAGAATACTGGAGTGAGTTGTCATTTCCTCCTCCAGGGGATTTTCCTGACCCAGTAATCAAACTCACATCTCCTGCATTGCAGGTGGATTCTTTACCACTGAGTCACCAGGGAAGCCCTGTTTGTTGTGTACTTTAAACAGATACATTGTTATATGTCAATTATATTGCAACAAAATTAGAAAAATAATAAAGTTTCTTTTGCTGGAAAAGAAAAATAGTATCTCAAAATGAGAAAAAGTAATAATCAAAACCAGTCCAGTCTGGTTCCAAATTGGGAAAAGAGTATGTCAAGGCTGTATTTTGTCCCCCTGCTTATTTAACTTATATGAAGAGTACATCATGAGAAACGCTGGGCTGGGTGAAGCACAAGCTGGAATCAAGATTGCTGGGAGAAATATCAATAACTTCATATATGTAGATGATACCACTCTAATGGCAAAATAAAGAGAGAGAGAGAAACTAAAGACCCTCTTGAAGGTGAAAGAGCGAGTGAAAAAGCTGGTTTAAAACTCAACATTCAAAAAACTAAGATCATGGCATCCAGTCCCATCACTTCATGGCAAACAGATGGGGAAACAATGGAAACAATGACAGACTTAATTTTCTTGGTCTCCAAAATCACTGCAGTGACTGCAGTCATGAAATTAAGATGCTTGCTTAAGGAAAGCTAAGACAAACCTAGACAGCGTATTAAAAAGCAGAGATATCACTTTGCCAACAAAGGTCCATATAGTCAAAGCTATGATGTTTCCAGTAGTTATGTACAGATGTGAGAGTTGGACCATAAAGAAGGCCAAGTGCTGAAGAATTGATGATTCTGAATTGTAGTGCTGGAGAAGACTCTTGAGAATCCCTTGGACAGCAAGGAGATCAAACTAGTCAATCCTAAAGGAAATCAACCCCAAATACTCATTGAAGGACTAATACTGAAGCTCCAATACTTTGGCCATCTGATGCAAAGAGAAGACTCATTGGAAAAGATCCTGTTGCTGGGAAAGATTGAGGGCAGGAGAAGAAGGCATCAGAGCATGAGATGTTTGGATGGCATCACTGATTCAATGGACATGAGTTTGAGCAAACTCCTGGAGATAGTGAAGGACAGGGAAGCCTGGCATGCTGCAGTCTATGGGATCACAAAGAATCGGACATGACTTAGCAACTGAACAACAACAATAATCAAAACAGATAATAAAAAACTTTCCCCTAAGAAATCTCTGCATTTCCACATCTAAGCATCTATAATGTCAGGGAAGGAATAGCAGAATGTTAGACACCTAGATATTTATTCTGGTTAAATATCTGAATTGGCAACATATTTCCAGACAGAAGTATAAGGTTACCAACCAGTAAAAGACATTCAAACAGGCATTGGACCTGTAATTTGCCACATTAAATACTAGAAGGCAAACGAGCAATATTTATAGAATTCTGAGGGAGGACTGTGACTCTCAAATTCTGAACCCAGACAAGCTATCAATCAAGTTTACAAGGGAAAAATACACACATTTCCATGAAAACAAGGACATAGGAAGTATACCATATCATTCACCAATCCTGAAAATTGTACTCAAAGAATTAAATGTGGCCAAATAATATCATTAGGAAAAGAGGGTGTGGCATGTAATAAATAGTAAGAAACTTTCAATAATGCTTTTTTAAAAAGAAGCTTAAGTAACTGTGGCTAATATGGTTGGCAATATTTTCTAAACAGTAATTAAAACTGAAGATATACACAGTTGACCTTTGAACAACACAAATTTGAACTGCATGGATCCACTTATACTTGGATTTTTTTTCAATAAATATTACAGCGCTACATGATACATTGTTCATTGAATCCTTGGATGTGGAACTGCAGATATGGAGAGTCAACTAAAAAGTTATCATGAGTTTTCAACTGCTTAGGGCTGGCACCCCTCACCCACACACTGTTCAAAGGCCAACTGTAAAGCAAAATGATAAATCCGGACTTACTTCATTAAAATCTAATAGAGAAGGAAGAATAAAAACAATTTCTATCTTCTGTAAAGGAGAGGAGAGAAAGGAGTGATAGAACTATTTTAAGTTTTGATTTCAATAGATAAATTATGTTAGTTAAAAATTTAGGTATGATTTCCATTTCAAGACGGTTGACAACATATTAATTCCCATCCCTTCTTACACCCCACCAAAATGACAAAAGAAATATATAAATAAATCCACAGTAGTACTTTAAATGTGAGATGGGCTCAAACTAAAGATTTTTTAAAGATAAAAAATATATACCCTGATAGAATGCAGTTTTATGAAACTCATGAGCGTATAAGAAATAGCAATTTGATAAAAGTAAAAGACTTTTGTTAAAAAAGGTTTTTTAAAGACTTCATAGTAACCCTAGGTAAGCAGCATAACCACAGCTCTGACAATTTCATTTTTGGTTACTTTATTCATATTATTCCTTGATGTGAAAATATGTAAAAGGAGAGTCGGTTGCAGCATGGTTTGTAATTGTGAAAAATTAGAAATAATCACAATGTCAATAACAAAGTCTATTATATGCCAAGCACTGTCCTAAATTTTTTTGTATATTAACACTTTTAGTCCCTACAACAACCCTTTGTGATAGACACTGTTATTACCATTTTGCAAATAAAGAAACTGAGGTTAAGACTGTTAAGTAATTTGTTTAGGATCAAATGGGTTATATAGAATGATAAACCTGGCTATAAAAAAATTTAACAGTTAAACGAATAAGCTCGATCTATGTGCAGTAATGTGGATAGATCTCTTAAGGCCTACTGTTGAGTAAAAAAAAATCTGAAAGAAATTTATAACACCTTGTACATAAAGAGGGGGTTTTCCTGGTGGCTCAGTGGTAAAAAAAAAATCCACCTGCCACTAAAACTAGTTTTATGTTTTACTTTTTAGGTCTATGAAGTTGAAGTGAAGTTGCTCAGTTGTGTCCGACTCTGTGATCTCATTGACTGTAGCCTACCAGATTCCTCCATCCATGGAATTTTCTAGGCAAGAGTACTGGAGTGGGTTGCCATTTCCTTCTCCAGGGGACCTTCCTGACCCAGGCATCAAATCCAGGTCTTCCGAATTGCAGGCAGATGCTTTACCCTCTGAGCCATGAGGGAAGCCCGTTTTAGGTCTGTAATTTGAGTTATTTAGGGCTATAATTTGAGTTTAAATTTTGTGCTGTGTAAAAGTTAGGTCAAGGTTCATTTTTTTTGAATATGTATGTCCAGCCCCTTTTGTTGAAAAAAACATCCTTTCTATGCTGAATCACCACTGTACCATTTTTCTTTCTAAAATCACTTGACCACATCTGTTTGGGTCTATTTCTGAACTCTATTCTGTTCCACTGATCTATCTGTGTGTCTACCTTTTTGCCAATATCATACATGTATTATTACTACACCTTTAGAGTAAGTCTGAAAATCAGGTAACATGAATTATTCAAACTCATTCTTTATTAAAATTGTTTTAGCTAATCTATTATCCTTGCCTTTGTATATTAAGTTTTTAAAATTTTTATTATTTTTTATTTTTATTTTTGGCTGTACTGGGTCTTTGTTGCTGTGTGCAGGCTTTCTCTAGTCGTGGCATGTGGGGGCTGCTACTCTCTAGTTGTGGTGTGCAGGTTTCTCATTGTGATGACTTCTCTTCTTGCAGTGCATGGGCTCTAGAACGCAAGTGCTTCAGTAGTTGCAATGTGCAGGCTCAGCAGTTGTGGCACACAGGCTTAGTTGCCCCAAGCACGTGGGATCTTCCCAGACCAGGGATCAAACCCATGTCCCCTGCATTGGCAAGTGGATTCTTAACCATTGGACCACCAGGGAAGTCCCCCATATTAGTTTTAGAATCAGTTTGTCAACATGTAAAAAAAATTCCTGCTGGGATTTGACTCAAATTGTTTTGAATTTCTAGGTCATATGGAGAGAATGAACATCGTAAGAACAGTGAGTCTTCCAACCAACGCATTTGTTTAGATCTTTGATTTCTTTTAACAGTGTTTTTTAGTTTTCAGCATACAGAGTCTACATATACTTTGTTATTTATACCTATGTATTTCATTTTGGGTGCTACTGTAGATAGTATTTTTTGAAAACTGAAATTTCCAATTATTTATTGCTACTGTAGAGAGATATAACTGGTTTTTTTTATATTAACCTTGTATCTGGCAACCTTGTTAAAATCACTTATTAGTTTCAAGTACTTTTTTTAGATTCGTTGAGATTTTTCATGTAGATAATAATGATATCTGCAGGTAAAGACAGTTTTATTTCTTCCTTTCTTCTGCATTCTATTTCTTTTTCATCCCTTATTTCACTAGCTAGCACTTCCAGAACAATGATGTTGACAGCATCATATCAGAAGTGTTGAGAGAAGACATCCTTTCCTTGTTAGAGGAAAAGCATTCAGTCTTTTCACCATTAAGTATGATGCCAGCTGTTTTAAGCCATTCTAATAGTTGCATTTTTTAAATAGGTGTCCTTTATCAGGTTGAGGTTTCCTTTTATAGCAAGTTTGCTGAGTTCATCATGAATGGATATTGAATTTCTTCAAATGCTTGACCTGCGACTATTGAAATGACCATGTTGATTCCTCTACAGGCTATTAATATGCCAAATTACATTGAGTTTCAAATGTTGAACAATCCTTGCATCCCTTGGAAAACTCCACACTAGTCATCATGTATTACTCTTTTAATATATTACTGGATTCAATTAGCTAATGTTATGTTGAACATTTTTTCATCTATGTTCATGAGGGATACTGGTCTATAGTTTTCTAGTAATGTCTTTAACTGTTTTGGGTATCAAGTGGGTAGGTGCTGGCTTGACTCCTGGCTCTGCTCTCTTGAGCAATCATTCCTCTGAAAGTTAGTATACAAATGAAGGTTTGGGCCTCCACTTTGTCATCCTATACCTTCTAACTTCATCTCCATGGGTCTTCTAGAGAGCAGATGTTAAAGACTAAGAATTTTCAGGTATTATATTCTATCATCAGCAAGAAGAGATAAAGTTATCTCTTCCCAAATGTTTATGCTGTTTATTTTCTTATCTTATTGATTCTGTTGAAACATCCACAATACTAAAAAATAATTGTGATAACAGTCACCACTGTCTTTTACTGTACTTTAATTAAAAAACAGCCTTATCTCATAACTTAGACTGTTTACAGTATTTTTTTAAATTTCCACAAATAGTTTAACATGTTGAAATAATTTCCTTATATTCCTGTTACTTTTATTTTTTAATTAGGAGTGGCTGTTGAATTTTACCAAATATATTGACAGGTTCCTGACATAGAATTATTCTTCAAATCTTAAAGCCTAGCACATTATTCTTTTGACCCACTGGTGAATTCTATTTGCTAATATTTTACTATGGATTTTAATATCTGCATTCATATATGAGACTGTGCTATCGTTTTCCTTTTTGTACAAAACTAGAATTTAGTTTTAAGATTATACAGCTTCATGAAATTAACTGGGATTAAACAGTTTAACATTGGAACAGCTTGTCAATTAAAGGTTATTTAGAAATCAAGCTGTGAATCTACTTTCTCCTGATGTGTTTTTTCTCTTTTTAAATTATAAAAATATTCAGGCATAAACAAAAAGGTGTAACAACTAGCTTTGTTGAATTTTTAACATTTTGCCAAATTTGCTTCCATTTTAACAAGACATTACAGAATTAAAGACCTCTACATATCACTCCTTGATTCGATCCCTTCCCTTTCCCTCCCAGAAGTAACCACTACTTGAGTTAGATTTTTAATCCATGAAAGTTTTTAGAAGTTTTAATTATATGCTTTTATCCGTAAGCAATATAGTTTTACATATGTTAAAACATATAGGTGGTTATCACATGGAATGTGTCCTTTTGCAAATTATTTTGCTCAATGTTACATTTTTTTATACTTATGTACTGTGATATGTATAATTTGAGCTTATTCATTTTAACTATTACACAGGATCTCATTAGACAGTTCTACCACACTGATGAATAAAGTTATCCATTCAACCCATTGATGGTTATTTGGATTGATCCAAGTTTACTTTATTATAAACAATTTTGCATTGCACATTCTTGGGATGGCTCATTGCCCTGGTATTGTGAAAGTCACTTAGTCGTGTCCGACTCTTTGTGACTCCATGGACTGTACAGTCCATGAAATTCTCCAGGCCTGAATACTGGAGTGGGTAGCCTTTCCCTTCTCCAGGGGATCTTCCCAACCCCGGGATCGAACCCAGGTCTCCCGCACTGCAGGCAGATTCTTTACCAGCTGAGCCACCAGAGAAGCCCAAGAATACTGGAGTGGGTAGACTATCCCTTCTCCAGTGGATCTTTCTAACCCAGGAATTGAACCGGGGCCTCCTGCATTGCAGATGGATTCTTTACCAGCTGAGCTACCAGGTATTAAGTGGCGGGGAAGAGCTTAAATCCCCTCTCTACATCATCGTAATACCTAGCCTACTTTTCTTCTTTTTCTCCTAATTAAAAGACGCTTACTCCTTGGAAGGAAAGTTATGACCAACCTAGATAGCATATTAAAAAGCAGAGACATTACTTTGCCAACAAAGGTCCGTCTAGTCAAGGCTATGGTTTTGCCAGTGGTCATGTATGGATGTAAGAGTTGGACTGTGAAGAAAGCTGAGCACCGAAGAATTGATGCTTTTGAACTGTGGTGTTGGAGAAAACTCTTGAGAGTCCCTTGGACTGCAAGGAGATCCAACCAGTCCATTCTAAAGGAGAACAGTCCTGGGTGTTCATTGGAAGGACTGATGCTAAAGCTGAAACTGCAATACTTTGGCCACTTCATGCGAAGAGTTGACTCACTGGAAAAGACTGATGCTGGGAGGGATTGGGAGCAGGAGGAGAAGGGGATGACAGAGAATGAGTTGGCTGGATGGCATCACCGACTCGGTGGACATGGGTTTGAGTGAACTCTGGGATGAATTCCAGGAGCCTGGTGATGGACAGGGAGGCTTGGCGTGCTGTGATTCATGGGGTCACAAAGAGTCAGACACGACTGAACGACTGAACTGAACTGAATCTATTAAGATTTAAAATGTGTTATCATTGTGAAAGATAGACTCTAGACAGTAAGTATTATGAATGTTCTAAGATTTTTAACTTTGTTCTAGATTTGAAATGTTTCATAAGAAAATGCTAGAAAAAATTATATTCAAATGTACATGTAACATTCTCTTATCATTCTTTTACTCTTCCATAGCTGGCTATGTTGCATTTCTCATTTCTTCTCTCATATATTTTTACCCTCATATTTTCCTTCATCAGGTTCATTAATCATTTTTCAGAGAGTCAAAAAATTTAGAATTTATCATATTTTATATTTATAATTTTTTATTAATTTCAATTATCTTATATTAACTCCTCTTTCTATTTTCCTTTCTTTTAGTGTTACTTCTCTAATGGCTTAAGATGGGTACTAAATTCCTTTTAGTTATTGTTCATTAATAATGAAGGCATTTTAGTGATAAATTTTCTTCTGGGTGTAGCTTTTGCAATGACTCACAAATTTTGTTGCAAATACCTTATTTTTCACTGCTTTCTAGGTAGTTCATACTTTCAGTTTTTATTTCCTCCTTGATCTAAATTTTATATAGGACTGTGATTTCTGATCTCCAATTAGTTAAGAATCTTCTTGTTACTTGTTTCATTATTTATTTCTAATTGTGAGTGATGCAGAATATAAAATCTCTTTTAACATAAGGTTTTCTTTGGGTCATATATTTAACCAATTTTTTAGTAGCTTGTAGACTATAAAAAGGAGAAGGAAATGGCAACCCATTCCAGTATTCTTGCCTGGAGAATCCCAGGGACAGAGGAGCCTGGTGGGCTGCTGTCCATGGAATCACACAGAGTTGGACACGACTGAAGTGACTTAGCAGCAGCAGCAGACTATAAAATTGTGTATTTCCTATTTGGAGGATATTTAAGGTTCTATATACACCCATCAAATGGAGTTTATGGATTATATTATTCAGTTCCTCTCTATTCACTTTTTGTCTGCTTGATCTGCCCTATTCTGAAAGAAGTGTATGAAATTTCCTACTACAGTTACACGTTTATCCATTTTCCTTTAATCTATTTGAGGTTCTGAATTTAAAATATTAACCAGAATATTTTTGGTGCCTACAAGTCTTTATCAATGGTATTTACCTTCTTAAACTATGAATCAAGTAACTTTATAATAAACAGGTATTTCTGTTTAATGGTTTAATTTTACTTTCTTTCTTCTGAGATAGATATTAATATCGGTTGGCTCTCCTCCTGCTTTCTCTTTGCTGGTTTATAGCTTCATCTTAACCTTGCTTTATCATTGTTTTAAGTATTTTTTCTAGTAAACAACACACGTGGGTTTTGTCTTTTAATCCCATCTGAAAATGTGAGTTTTTTAACAAACAAGTGTAATATGTCCACATTTGATACAGTAAAAGATATATTTCATTTTACTCCTTCCATTTTATTTTAAGTTATTTATCTTACTTTGCTACTTCCTTTTATTCCTGTCAACTTAAAAGTATTTCATATTGTTTCTCCTTTTTACTAGTGGTTAGCTTCCTTTTCCTGACATTCAAAATCAAATACAAATAAACTAATTCAGCAAAGTAGCAGGATACAAAATCAACACTCAAAAACAAATTGTGTTTCTAGAATTTAAAAGGATATCCTGCATAAAGTCAGGAACCCCAAGGGGAATAGTATGTAATGATAAATTATAAATAAATTTACCTTAATGAAAAAGGAAAAAAAGTTGTTTCTATACACTAAAATAAATAATTCTAAAAGAAAATTAAGAAAACAATTCCATTCATCACATCAAAAAGAATAAAATATGTAGGAAGAAATTTATCTAAGGAGGCAAAAAGACTTCTATCACTTAAAACTACAAAACATTGTTGAAATTACAGAAGGCATAAATAAATAGAAATACATCTCATATTTATAGATTGAAAATCCTAATACTGTTAAGATGTCAATACCAAAAGAGATCTGCAAATTCAATGTAATCTGTCAAAATCCCATATTTTTTCTGAAATTTTAAAAAATGCTAAAATCCATATGGAATCTCAAGGGACCTCAAATACACAAAACAATCTTGAAAAAAAAGAACAAAGTTGGAGTTCTGGACTTCAAAACTTACTACAAAGCTACAGTAATCAAAATACTGTGATACTGGTACAAAGACAGACATAAAGATCAGTGGAACAGACTACAGAGCTAGAAATAATCCCTTGTATAGTCAAATAGATAATTTTCGACAAGGGTATCAAGATTATTCAATGAAGAAAGGATTGTCCCCTCACAAAAAGTTGGGGAAATTGAGTATCCATGTGCAAAAGAATGAAGAACTTATAAAAAACAAAGTAGCACAGTGGTTACCCTTACCTTATGCCATATACAAAAATTAACTCAAAATGAATCAAAACATAAGAGCTAAAATCATAAAACTTTCAGAAGAAAGCATGGGGGGAAATCTTCATGACACTGGGTTTCACAATGAATTTCGAAGCCAAAAGCATGCAGGCAACAACAGGAACAAAGTAGATAAACTGAACTTAAAGACTTTCATGTATCAAACACACTATTAAGAGTGTAAAAAGGCAATCCATAGAATGGGAGAAAATATTTGCAACTCACATATCTGGCAAAGGATTAATTCTCAGAATATATAGAGAACTCCATCTCTCAACAACAACAACTCAATTCAAAAATTGGCAAAGGACTTGAATAAGTATTTTTCCAAAACAGAAATACAAATGGTAAATAAGCACAAAAAAGAGGCTCAACCTCTCTAGTCACTGGAAAAATGCAGATCAAATCCATAATGAGATGCCACTTCACACCCATAGGATGGCTATTTAAAAAGCACACACACAATATTGGCAAAGATGTGGAGTAAACAGAACCCTTATGCATTGCTGGTGAAAAAATAAAATGAACACTATGGAAAACAATATGGCAATTCCTAAAAAACTGAACACAGAATTATCATATGATACAGCAATTCTACCTTCTAGGTATATACCAAAAAGAAAGGAAAATAGAGACTTGAGCAGATACTTGTACACTAATACTCATAGCAGTGTTATTCACAATAGCCAAAATGTGGACACAATACAAATGCCCATCAGTAGATGAATGGACAAAACAAGTGTGGTATATACATACAAGTTCTTAAAAAGGAATAAAATTCTTAAACATGCTACAACGTGGACAAATCTTAAAAACATTACACTAAGTGATGTAACTCAGACACAAAAGAACAAATATTGTATGATTCCACTTAAATGAGATACCTAGAATAGACAAATTATTAATAGAGACAGAAAGTAAAGTAGTAGTTACCAGGGGCTGGGAAGAGTGGGGAATGGGAAGTTATTGTTTAGTGGGTTTCAGTTTGGGATGATGAAAAAGTTCTGGAGATGGGTGGTAGTGAGGGTGAATGTACTTAATGCCACTGAATTGTACACTTAAAATAATTTAAATGGTAAATTTTATGTTATTTACATTTTGTCACGATAAAAATTTATTTTAAAAAAGAGTTAAGGAACTCATATAGTGTTTATCTTTCTCTGACTTATCTCACCTAGCATAATATCTCATCTAGCATAATGTCTTCAAGGTCTTTCCATGTTGTCACAAATGGCAGGATTTCCTTCTTTCTTGAGGCTGAATAATAGTCCACTCTATACATACATACACCACATCTACTTCACTCAATCTTCTGTTGACAGACACTTAGGTTGTTTCCATATCTTGGCTACTGTAAATGCTGCAATGAACATGGGTATGCAGATATCCCTTCAAATTACAAATACCATATGACACCATTTATATGTGGTATCTAAAATCTGAACTTGTAAAACCAGAGAGTAGAATAGTGGTTACCAGGTACTAAAGGTTCAGTTCAGTTCAGTTCAGTCGCTCAGTCGTGTCCGACTCTCCGCGACCCCATGAATCAGCACACCAGGCCTCCCTGTCCATCACCAACTCCCGGAGTTCACTCAGACTCATGTCCACAGAGTCGGTGATGCCATCCAGCCATCTCATTCTCTGTCGTTCCCTTCTCCTTCCACCCCCAACCTTTCCCAGCATCAGAGTCTTTTCCAGTGAGTTAACTCGTCGCATGAGGTGGCCAAAGTATTGCAGCTTCAGCTTCAGCATCAGTCCTTCCAATGAACACCCAGGATTGATCTCCTTTAGAATGGACTGGTTGGATCTCCTTACAGTACAAGGGACTCCCAAGAGTCTTCTCCAACACCACAATTCAAAAGCATCAACTCTTCGGCGATCAGCCTTCTTCACAGTACTAAGGGTAGGGGAATGTTATTTCAGGGTACAAACTTACAATTAACAGAGAAGTAAGTTCTGGAGCAGAGAAGGCAATGGCAAGCCACTCAAGTACTCTTGCCTAGAAAATCCAATGGATGGAGGAGCCTGGTAGGCTGCAGTCCATGGGATCACTGTGAGCCGGACTTGACTGAGCGACTTCACTTTCACTTTTCACTTTCACACATTGGAGAAGGAAATGGCAACCCACTCCAGTGTTCTTGCCTGGAGAATCCCAGGGACAGGGGAGACTGGTGGGCTGCCGTCTTTGGGGTCACACAGAGTTGGACACGACTGAGGTGACTTAGCAGCAGCAGCAGCAAGTTCTGGAGATCTAACCAGCAGTGATTACAGTCAACAATATTGTACGTTTGGGACTCCCCTGGTGGCCCAGGGATTAAGAATCCACCTTTCATGCAGGGGACGGAGATAATCCCTGCAGGGTCAGGGAACTAAGATCCCACTTGCCGGGGCAACTAAGCCCACTCACCACAACTAGAGAAGCCTGCAAGCTGCAACGAACAGCCTGTCTGCCACAGCTAAGACTCGATAGCAGCCAAAAATAAATAAATACATTTAAAAAGCAACATTGTATGGTAAACTTCAAAGTTGCTAATAGACTAAATCTCAGCTGTTCTCAACACAATAAAGAAATAACTATGCAACATGCATGATAAAGGTATTAACTAATGTTACTATAGTAATCATATTGCAGTATATAAATGTATCAAACCAACAGTGGGTTGTTACACCTTAAATTTACAGTGTATCTCAATTTTTTAAGCCTAAAAAAAAGGAGTTAAAGAACTCAAAGAACAGAAGCAAGGAACAACAAATTTAAAAGACAGCTGAAAGCAAGTAAAGTGTTTATGCTTTTCTATCTAATCTAAAATGACTAATAAATTCTAAACGTCCCTGTAATTGGCTAGGAGTCATCCTCTCATGATAGATCAGTAGATCTGCTCTGCAGAATAACGAATAGATTTTGATGCTTTCTGATTAAATTAGCAGAATACAAGTCTTTCATGTACCAAATCAAATTACTGTATCTTTTGATCCTAGTCAGCATTAAAAGTAAACAACTTTACCAAATTACAACTGCTGTCCCAGACATATTGCTGGAAGTCCACTAAAAAAAGGTATGGCCAAGACCTTCAAAGGTCCACTTCTAATTCAGTGAGAGGAAAGTAACCTGTCAAACTAGCACCAAAATCCAGAGGAAAGTTTTCAGCTACTATAGTAATCTTAAAACACAGACAGTAACCTTAAAACACAGACAGATTGATACACATAGACACGCACACATACTCTATTGTATTAACGATAACCACTTTGATAAGTTAATTTTCATACATCGCCAATGAGTAGAGTTCATACTAAGAAATGAATAAGGATCTAGAAGGCAAACTATGAAAGCTAATGGAAATGACACAGTCAGAAACCAGAAAAATTATAGTCTACAAAAATGATCCCTAAATCTACTGTCTCTAAGCAGTAAGGTCACAAAAAAGTATCAAATATCAATTTTCAGTGTTATAAATATTAGTTTATATGACTGATAAATGTAATAGAGGTCAAACACAAATTTACTAAATAGATTTCAACTACTCCATACTTCTTTCAAAAGAAATACTGTCCTGTTATAAATGTTAACTAAACACTTTATTATAATATATGGAATGCTAAAAATGTACACAAAGTCTTTTTGAGACAAGGCACAATATCAACACGATTAACCTGCATATGTATTTATTCAAGATAAGAAGCATTTAGTTTCCAAAAGGTAAACTATGGCCTTATCAGCTATGTCTCTTAATACAAACACCGACAATGAACTACAGAACCAGGTCAGAGGCTATATGGATCTGTTTCTGCAAACATGAAAGAAGGAAGAAGAAATCATCAACATTGTTATAAAAGCTGTATTATAACTTGTTCAAGTAAAGATGAATGCTATGAAGGCTTCAAAATGGTTCTTAAATATCAATGAATATTTTGAATAAATATGAAGTTACTCAGTATTTTATCACTAACATTTATTGAATACTCAAATAGGTACTGCATGCTTTATAAGCATTATCTCTAATTCTCAACGTTTTATTTCTCAAGCTGAATAGTAGGTACACAATTTCCACCATATTATTCTTTATTCAGGTATCAGAAACATCTATTATAATTTTCTTTTTTTAAAAAAAAGTGAAAAAGTAAAGCTCAAAAATGCTAAACTACTTAGCGTGCCCACAGTACCTAGCCAGCACAGGTAAACTGGAACTTAGGTCTGCTCTATTATGAATTCTAAGCACTTCTTAGTTCAAAGCTCTGCCCCTCAGAAACAATATTCACAGTAATGACTACAGACACCTCATTCACAAACCACTTTCCATGAAGAGTTATGTGTAGCATCTTAGAACTAAAACTAAACGAAACAAACACACACGAGGGTAATTATAATTTGTAGATGGTAACATCAGAGTATTAATCTAGAAATCATAATGTAAAAAAAGAAATCAGCACATAATAATCACAGTTTGGCCATATGAGCATGTTAAAGCTTTTAGACAGCAATGGTATGTATCAATACCTAAACGAAAGTGCTCATCAACGGTGGTCAAAATAAGATAGAGAGGTGAAACACAGACATAGCCAGGTTCACTTGTCTTCCAGTACCACTGAACATAGAGGATTCTTCATGCAGTTAGGACCTGAACCTCCAGTTCATTTGGTCAGTATACTGCCTTAGCAGGACACACAGGAACATCTAGATCCTTTGTTCTGACCCTATACTTACTAAGCTAGCTTCTGATTATAATTTACCTTCCCATGTATCTAACCTACAGAGCATTAGAGCATAAGGTCTAACAACTATATCAGGTAAAATGAATTCATTAATTTGTTCTATACTAATAAATTTCTGTCCTAGATCTAGGCATTAGTTAGCACTAGTAAGTCTCCTCAATGTGTCTAACCTCTGGACACTGACAAAAGGTGAAGTCCAGATATTGACCCAGGGCAACCCAACCATGAAACTGTTCCTCAGAGTCCCCAAGCCAGAGAATGTCCTTAAATGACACCATTTACTAGTACCCCTTGAGCTTGAGCACTTAGTTTAATGTTAAGAACCTTATTTTACAGGAATGATGATTTCTCAGTAGAGTCTCTGATGCAGGTCTTCATGTCAAAAATTAAGTTCTAACTCATTGGGGAGAGGGAACCTTAAAGTGTCCATTTAAGAAATCCTTTCTTGTAAAATGGCTGAAAACATGAAAGAGTGATCTGTTCAAATAACTAATGAGGAGGAAATTCTTAAATCATCTATGTAAGTGTTGTATGCAGATACTTATACACCTGATGCTAAGACCCTGATGCTGGGAAAGATTGAAGGCAGGAGGAGAAGGGGACGACAGAGGATGAGATGGTTGGATGGCATCACCGACTCAATGGACATGAGTTTGAGCAAGCTCCAGAAGCTGGTGATAGACAGGGAAGCCTGGCGTGCTGCAGTCCATAGGGTCACAGAGTCGGACAAGACTGAGCGACTGAACTGACAAGTGTTATATATATACAATTGATAGAATATAAATCCTTGCTCTATCCCTTTGGGCAAGTTATTTAATGTATCTAAACCTCACTTCTACCACCTGAAAAGTAATCATTCCTATATCTTTTAACTATTGCAAGATTAAATAAAATATTCAATTAAGTACCTGTATAAGTGTTCAATTAATGTATTAATTTTGATAAATGCAAAAGTGTACAATACCATTATTAATAACTTAAGATACACTAAAATTCCTCAAAGCACAAATTTCCTAAGATTGTTGGGTTTTCAGAACCCAACTGTTATACTTAGGAAGAGTCCACAAAAAACTAAAAGGTAATTCCAATTAATAAATGTAGAAGGGTGGAAAATAGAAAATCACCATTAGAACACCAGAGTTAATACTTATTACAGGCAAAATATACTAACGGATGCCAAAATAATAAGGGAAAGTTTGAGGAGAAACAGATATTTGCATAGGCTCAAAGTATCTACTCCTAAGATATTTATTTATTAATATCTACAAAAGGAAAATATTAATTTATAAGAGAATACCTATCAGACATCACCCTAACCAAATGATGAAGGTTATCATAACCAGTAATCCATACATCATATACTCCCTGCTATGATGCACTGAGAATGGAGCATCATTTCTATGGTATTCTTGCCAAAACTCATAAGCCTAAAGCTAATCATGTAAAAACATAAGACAAACCCCAATTAAGGAAAACTCTTCCCTGATGGCTCAGATGGTAAAGAATCTGCCTGCACTGCAGGAGACATAGGTTCAATCCCTGGGTTGGGAAGATCCCCTGGAGAAGGGAATGGCTACCCACTCTAGTATTCCTGCCTGGAGAATTCCATGGACAGAGGAGCCTGGCAGGCTATAGTGGGGTTGCAAAGAGTGGGACACAACTGAGTGACTAACACTTTCACTTTCTACAAACTAACTAAGCAATATTCATTAAAACTTTAAGATCATGAAAAAAAAAAAAAGTTCAAAATCATGAAAAACATGGAAAGATTGAAGAACTGGTTCCAAATAGGAAAAGGAGTACGTCAAGGCTGTATATTGTCACCCTGCTTATTTAACTTCTATGTAGAGTACATCATGAGGAACGCTGGGCTGGAAGAAGCACAAGCTGGAATTAAGATTGCCGGGAGAAATATCAATAACCTCAGATAGGCAGATGACACCACCCTTATGGCAGAAAGTGAAGAGGAACTCAAAAGCCTCTTGATGAAAGTGAAAGAGGAGAGTGAAAAGGTTGGCTTGAAGCTCAACATTCAGAAAACGAAGATCATGGCATCTGGTCCCATCACTTCATGGGAAATAGATGGGGAAACAGTGGAAACAGTGTCAGACTTTATTTTTTTGGGCTCCAAAATCACTGCAGATGCTGATTGCAGCCATGAAATTCAAAGACGCTTACTCCTTGGAAGGAAAGTTATGACCAACCTTGATAGTATATTAAAAAGCAGAGACATTACTTTGCCAACAAAGGTCCATCTAGTCAAGGCTATGGTTTTTCCCATAGTCATGTATGGATGTGAGAGTTGGACTGTGAAGAAAGCTGATCGCCAAAGAATTGATGCTTTTGAATTGTGGTGCTAGAGAAGACTCTTGAGAGTCCCTTGGACTGCAAGGAGATCCAACCAGACCATTCTAAAGGAGATCAATCCTGGGTGTTCATTGGAAGGACTGATGCTAAAGCTGAAACTCCAATACTTTGGCCACCTGGTGCAAAGAGCTGACTCATTTGAAAAGACCCTGATGCTGGGAAAGATTGAGGGCAGGAGAAGGGGACAACAGAAGATGAGATGGTTAGATGGCATCACCGACTCAATAGACATGAGTTTGAGTAAACTCTGGGAGTTGGTGATGGACAGGGAGGCTTGGCGTGCTGTAGTCCATGGGGTCGCAAAGAGTCAGACATGACTGAGTGACTGAACTGAACTGAGAAGAGAATAAAGGGACATAACAACTACATGCAATGTGGGATCCTGATCTGGTAAAAAAGAACACCAGAAGGAAAACTGGTGAAATCCAAACAAGTTTTATATTTTAGTTAATAGTATTGAACTAATAATAATTTTCTAAAGTTTTGATAACTGTTCTCTGGTTGAAAAATTAGCATAAGAAGAAACTGAGTGAAGGACATACAGGAATTTCTATACTATCTTTGCAACTATTCTGTTAATAGCAAATTATCTCAAAATAAAAAAGAAAACTAATTGGTAAACAGTATCCCTGTTTCTCGGAGAAGGTAATGGCAAGCCACTCCAGTACTCTTGCCTAGAAAATCCCATGGATGGAGGAGCCTGGTAGGCTGCAGTCCGCGGGGTCGCTATGGGTCGGACACGACTGAGCGACTTCACTTTCACTTTTCACTTTCACACATTGGAGAAGGAAACGGCAACCCACTCCAGTGTTCTTGCCTGGAGAATCCCAGGGACGGGGGAGCCTGGTGGGCTTCCGTCTATGGGGTCACACAGAGTCGGACACGACTGAAGTGACTTAGCAGCAGCAGCATCCCTGTTTCTTGCTATTTCCAACCGTATCACTTCTTTCAAATAAATCTATATTTAACAGCTCTTTCATCTTTTCACTAATTCCAATTTCCAAGCCTTCTTTTTACTGACTATAAATTCCCTCAACTATAAGCTTTTATGTAATGGAGGCTGAATCTGCTTTTTCTCCCCATTATGTCCCTAGCACTTAGCACAACTCTGATACATTGTAGGTACTGAGCATTTACTTGTTGAATGAATGAACAATGAATGAATGACAGCTATTTGCTCTGTATTCATTTCTTATAGCTGCTACGACAAATTACTATAAATTTAGTGGCTTAAAACAACACAAATTTATTATCTTCCAGTTGTGGAGATCAAAAGTCCAAATGAGTCTGACTCAATTAAAATCAAGGTCTTGGCAAGGCTGTGCTCCTTCTGTATGCTCTAGGAAGAAACTGCTTGCCTCTCCCAACTTTTAGAGATTGCCCACATTTCCACCACTCCAACCTCAGCTTCCATTGTCAGATCTCCTTCTGACTAATGACCACCCTTCTTCTCATAAGCACCCTTGTGATTATACTGGGTCCACCCAGATATTCCAGTATAATCTACCTGTCAGAAGATGTTTCATTTAATTGTACCTGCAAAATCCATTAGGTAACATTTATAGGTGGAGAAGGAAATGGCAACCCACTCTAGTGTTCTTGCCTGGAGAATCCCAGGGACGGGGGAGCCTGGTGGGCTTCCGTCTATGGGGTCACACAGAGTCGGACACGACTGAAGTGACTTAGCAGCAGCAGCAGCAACATTTATAGGGATTCCCAGATAGCTCAGTGGTAAAGAATCTGCCTGCCAATGCAGGAGACAGATTTGATCCCTGGGTCGGGAAGATTCCATGGAGAAGGAAATGGCAATCCACTCCAGTACAAGCAAACTTACAAACAATGTGGAAAAAGTAAAATTCTTGTTTCTATAGAGGAGGAAATGGAATACATCAGATTATTTTTATGGCATTTAGTGCTCTCGTGTTCATTTAAATCCTCTCTCTATCTTCCACAACACTGAAAGGCCTCTCCTCTCCATCATTCTGTGTGTCTTTTTATATGACTACTTCATTGCCATAACTGTCTACTCTCCAACTTAGTTTGCCAACTTTACTTTCAGTTCAGTTCAATTCAGTTCAGTCGCTCAGTCATGTCCGACTCTTTGCGACCCCATGAATCACAGCACGCCAGGCATCCCTGTCCATCACTAACTCCAGAAGTTCACTCAAACTCATGTCCATCAAGTTGGTGATGCCATCCAGCCATCTCATTCTCTGTCGTCCCTGTCTCCTCCTGCCCCCAATCCCTCCCAGCATCAGAGTCTTTTCCAGTGAGTCAACTCATCGCATGAGGTGGCCAAAGTATTGGAGTTTCAGCTTTAGCATCAGTCCTTCCAATGAACACCCAGGATTGATCTCCTCTTTAGTTCAATATTTTTGGAAAATATTACAGTTGCATATTCCCTCCTCTCACTCAAAGTTCTTCAAAGTTAAAGAATGCCTTCTACTGCTTTTAAATAATTCCAAGACTCTCTAGAACAATGCTCTTCTTAGACTAGAAGTCCATTAAATGCTGTTGTTAGGGAGATAAGAATCTATCATGTTTTTAGTACTTCTGAAAAATGAGATTCCTTTGCCTCCCTTGGTAACACATACCAAGGTCTATAAGCATCAGGAAATTTGCTTGGGAAATCCCATGGACAGAGGAGCCTGGCAGGTTATATTCCATGGGGTCATGAAAGAGTTGGAAACAACTTAGTAACTAAACCACCACCACCAATATATTTATAGGTTCTAGGGATTAGGACATGGACATCTTTTGGATATACAACTATATGTATCAATTTGTTATCCATCAAGCAGATAGTTACCTCAAAACTAACTAACTCTTTGAACTGGGAAAATTAATTATATTTCTCAGACCAAGTCTGTCTCCTGCCACTCCCACCCTCTGTCATTTCATGAAAACATTTGCCTTTGGTTTATAGCTTTTTTTTTCAAATCTTTATTAAATTTGTTACAATACTGCTTCTGTTTCATGTTTTAGTTTTTTGGCCATGAGGCATGTGGGATCTTAGCTCCCTGACCAAGTATTGAACCAGCACCCCTGGCACTAGAAGGCCAAGTCTTAACTACTGTACTGCCTGGGAAATCAGAGCACTATCTATATTTAAGTCAGTTGTATTCTTCCTCCCTTCGATGTAATTATTCTTTGCCTATGACAGTATTTCACTTTGAGGGCTGAGTCCAAAGAAAACAGGGGGAAATTAAAATAACACTATTCAGGGTATGCTTGTATGTAATCAAGCATCGTCTTGATAGCTCTTGCAGAATCTAGAAACACTTCCAAAGGGTCATAACAAAAATATTTTAAGAGCAAAAGTATCCCAGTGTGAATACTTTGGACAATAATATTTATTCAGAAACAAATTCTAGCATATATTTTTAAATTACTTTTTCCTTTATTGGAAATTCAGGTATTTTCACACTATTTTCTAATTTCACAATTAAATGTAGGGCTGCCTAAAAATATACTTCTCCCCAAAGTGTTTTTGATAAATGAAAATAAAACAGAAACAAGTTTCTCCAAAATTTTGATAGATACTTCAGGCATGGAAGTACAGATCTTTAAACTGTTACTTCTACTACATTGCTTGGAATATATTCACTACTATAATCAAAGTGTATTAGAATGCTCACTCAACATGTCAACCTGCTATAGTCAACTGTGTCTTTTTTCTAATCTTTCTTTTCAGTGGCATTTTTAAAAGTTCAGTTCAGAGACTATAGCTGACTTGTTAGAGGTCTAGTTGTTAGATCTACTTAAAGATGACCTGTTTAATTACCTTGAAAAGCACATAATCACAGAATTGATCCCACAGTGAAGCTTATTATAAGCAAATATATTTAGAAACAGTCAACTAACAAAACTCACATATCTATGTGATTCCTCCAATTGGAAAACAGCCCGATTATATGAAAACTCAGTTCCATCAAGAAAACAAATGACATACTAGTGAAAGTAAAGCAGAAGCTGGTTGTATTCCCATGAGTAAAAGCAAAGTGCTACTGATTTTTCAAGCTGCCAGTGGAGGAGAAAACTATCACAAACCCATATGACCGACTCCTCCTAAAAGTTACTAAACAGGTCTTTCAGTAACATCTGACCAGGTCTTTCAACATCATGAACTAAAAAGTCTTCTACATAAAACATATGACTGACAGCCCTCACTCACAGTCAATTACCAATTTATCAAGTAATTACTAAGTAATCTATGAATTCTTTACAAAAAACAATAGATCAAAATCTTTCCACTAATGCATTAGAAAATCAAATTATGGAAGAGAAAAAAAGAAATCAAATTACGGAAACCATAAAATACAACAAACTGTTGAAATGCAGGTATTTATGGCCAAATCCTAAATCTGACACACATCATCAAAGGGTTTGTTTTTAACATCTCAAAGTCAAACATCAGCAGTACAATCTATATATCCTGATTCTTGCACTGCCCTAAAGTCAATGTATTCTAAATAAATGGGTATGAGGCTTTTAAGAATTGCTGGACAAGGCTCAAGTATCTACCATAGGGGGAAATACCATCAAGAGAAAAAGGTATAAAAGTCTTTTCTAAGCTATGAATTTCAAATCAAACATTCAAAAGTAAAATTTTACAAAGGAAAAGAACTGCCATATTTCAGGAGAGAAGATTAAGTGGTGGTATGTATGCAATAAAAATATAGCTTACATATATTAATGATGTTAATAAATAGAAAATACATACCAAGTTGATAAAAGAAAAGTATAGACACTCAAATTTTATATACTATACATACACACCTATATAAACAAAGGTTGGGAAAGAATCTAGAATAATTTAAACTGTTCACTGGGATATTTTTCAACAAACTTGCTTAATTACATAATAAAGAGTAAGATTTTACTGAAAAAAATATGAGAAATTGTACATTACAAATTACATAGTACTTACAGGAAAGTAATTAAAAGATGATGTCCTTATTTTCTTCCTGCGATTCTAAATAAGTTTGTTGTTGCTGTTTTCAGTCATTAAGTCATGTCCGACACTTTTGCAACCCCAAGAACCATAGCCCACCAGGTTCCTCTGTCCATAGGATTTCCCAGGAAAGAATACTGGAGTGGGTTGCTATTTCCTTCTCCTGGGATCTTCCTGACCCAGGGATTGAATCCATGTCTTCTGCATTGGCAGGTGTATTCTTTACCACTGACCCACCAGGGATGCCCTCTAAATCAGTTAGTTTTTCCTAATTCCAAAATATGCAAAAAATGACATGATATCTAAAAATAGTATCAACTAAGTCCACTAATTTCGACATTCCTTTCAGAATGTGCTCAGTCGCTCAGTCATATTCAATTCTTTGCAACACCATGGACTTTAGCCCGCCAGGCTCCTTTGTCCACGGAATTTTCCAGGCAAGAACACTGGAGTGGGTTGCCATTTCCTTCTCCAGGGGATCTTCCCCACCCAGGGATGGAACCCAAGTCTCCTGCATTGGCAAGTGGATTCTTTACCATTAGTGCCACCTGGGAATGTACTTTACACTTTAGAACTTCCCTGGTAGCACAGTGGATAAGAACTCGCCTGCCAATGCAGGGAGCACAGATTCGATCCCTGGTCCAGGAAGATTCCACATGCTGTGGAGCAACTAAGTCCCTACGCCACAAATACTGAGCCCAAGCTCTAGAACCTACAAGCTGCAACTACTGAGCCTGTGTGCCACAACTACTGAAGCCTGCATGTCTAAAGCCTACGCTCCACAACAAAAGAAGCCACCACAATGAAAGGCCCACACACCATAATGAACAGTAGCCCCTGATCGCTGCAACTAGAGAAAGCCTGCACAAAGCAATGAAGGCCCAGCACAGCTCCCCAAAATACGTACTTTATCTTTGTAAATTAAAATTTACATTTGCTCCCCATGACAGATCCCCAAATCTGGCTATATATCCGATTACCTAGAGAACTTTTTAAAGTAAATTCCTGGGGGAAATTCCCTGGTGGCCCAGTGGTTAGGACTCCACGCTTCCACAGTGGGGGCCACAGATTTGATCCCTGGTTGGGGAACTAAGATCCCTCAAGCTGCACAGAATGAATAAAAAGTAATAATAATAAAAATGCATTTAAAACATAAATAAATAATAAAAGTAAGTTCCTGAGCCTTATCTCCTAGAGATTCTGATTTATAAAGTCTGCAGTGGATGCCATGAAGCAGTATATATGATGTAATATTATATAAAGCTCATGTTGGTGTATTAAGGGAATTCCTCCTCTGATTCAGCTGGCTCTTGGAATTGATCCCTTATTTCAGGGCTTTTCAAGCTCTACTGTGCATAAAAATCACCTGCGGATGTTACTAATAGGTAGATTCTGATTCAATAGCTCTGGGGTGAGTCCTGGGGACCTGCATCTCTAAGTTACCAGGTGATGTCCATGCTGTTGGTCCAGAGAGTACACTTGGAGTAGTAAGACCTTATAGGATCTTTCAGTCTTTCCACATGTGAATAATAAAAGGTATTCCCATATGCAGTTCTTATTACTGAAATATTTTCAAGTTTTACAGAAACATTCTTTAGCATAGCTAGAGTATACAACTTGCAAAATATTTGATATATCTTTACTATGTGTCCTACTACCAAATGAATGGAAATTATCTCCATTTACAAACAGAACAACACTGAAAGATGAGTGTTACTGCAGTCAAAAGATACAAACTTCCAACTATAAGATAAATAAGTACTAGAAACATAATGTACAACATGACAAAGATAATTAACACTACTGTTTGTTATCTATAGAAATGATTAAGGGAGTAAATCATAGGAGTTCTCATCACAAGGAAAAAAAAATTTTCTATTTAATTTTGTATCTGAGACGATGTTCACTAAACTTACTGCCATACCCATTTCATGATGTATCTTAGTCAAATCATGCTGTACACTTTAAACTTACACAGTGTTGTATGTCAATTATATCATAATAATATTGGAAGAAAAAAGCAAACAACAATAACAACAACAAAGGAGCAGACAATAAGTATTTTACATTTTGTAGGTACCTAACCCCAAAATGGAGAAGGCAACGGCAAGCCACTCCAGTACTCTTGCCTAGAAAATCGCATGGACAGAGGAGCCTGGTGGGCTGCAGTCCATGGGGTCACTACTAGTCGGACACGACTGAGTGACTTCACTTTCACTTTTCACTTTCATGCATTGGAGAAGGAAATGGCAAACTACTCCAGTGTTCTTGCCTGGAGAATCCCAGGGACGGCGGAGCCTGGTCGGCTGCCATCTATGGGGTCACACAGAGTCAGACACGGCTGAAGCGACTTAGCAGCAGCAGCAGCAACCCCAAAAAAAGAGGAGTGTTACTGAAATCACAATGCAGAGATTAAATTAAAATTTACATAACTTTATACACACATACACACACACACATATATATATGCAAAAATATTTATCATGACCATGTTTATAATAGTAAAATACTGGAGAAAATCTAGAAGTCCAACAATAGAGGACTGATTAAATATCTTATAAAGGCATCTATCAAAAATAATGATGTAAATGTACAACTATCAGCAATGCAAAGATGTTCATGATTAAGTTTAAAAACAAAGTTTTGTCCAAACCTTATAGTATGGTTCCATGGGGGTGCATACAGTCATATATACATTTATTCAAAATAGTCCATAAAGATATATACTAAAATGGTTAAAGCATCCTCAAAGAATTATAATTTCAGGTGATCTTAATGTTTGTTTACTTGAAGGATCTAATATTCCTACTATGACACAGACTTTATAATAAAATTCTTAAAGGGTAAAAAGGGGTGAGAAGAAAACCAAGCAAACCCCACTTAGCACAGGCACACACCTTTCAAGAACTACTCTAATGGCTTGACTCCAAACAGTCATCAAGGGACTTCCTATATTCAAAGCACTTTGAAAAAATGTAAAGTAATTAGCCTCCAATTAAAATAAATAAATTAAAAAAAAAAAACTGTAGTCTTGCATCCCACCCCAGACTTACAGAATCTGAATCTCTGAGGATAGGCTCCTAAATCTGCATACAAAGCAAACTGTGACTCTTAAACACAGTAAAGTTTGGAAACAAAAAGATTCCTAGAAATGCAGGGACCAAGACTAAATTTCAACCTATCTAAATGGCAAACTATAGCAAATTCAGAATGGGTGAAATCATGATACATACCTATACACCCACACACAGCAACCACTGGAATATGAACAACAAAAACCTGTATTTAGCAACTAGCCTTATTTAATCTTAATTTTAAGCATCTCTTGTGAACACTGACCATTTCCCATGAGCTGACTGAGGTCACAAAGATTTTCCTTATGTTTGATCTACATCTGTCTGAAACTATTCCTATTATAACCTTTTCTATGCTGTTCTGTCTCCATTTACTCCTACATTAGTTAAAAGTACCATACAGACATTTACTATGGAACCAAATATCTAGATAATTCAACTATTCTTCTGAAGCTTTCACTTCTCCTTCCTAAACAACATTCCAGTTGACTAATCCCAGTAGATTCTGACGATTATTTCATCCAAAGATCCTCTCTGAGGCAAACTCAAAGGCATGGAGAAGAATTTATACTACTAGAAGCCTTCAAAGAAGCAAGGAAAGCATTTCCTGTTCTGAAAAACAGCACATGAACCCCAAAAAGTCTATTGACAGAGAAATGGAAAATATCATACTGAATATATTCCTAACATATCAACTCATAAGGCATATATTTACTAAAAGCTTTCAAAATGAGACATTAAGAGTTTTGAGAATTTCCTAAGGTTAATAAATAAGAATCATTTCCCCAAAGAAAGCCAGAACAGACTTTCCCCCCTTTAAAACAGAGAGGAAAACAGTAGGGAAAAAAAGTTTGGCATGAGCTCCTAAAAGAATTTAAGAAAGGAGCATAATTTCAGGGATGTGGGGACAAGTCCTTCATTTTATTTTAATCCATGATACATTTTAATCCTGGATCATTCAGAAGTCCAGGCCAGCTGAAACTGGAATTTATTAAAACCAAGAAGATTATATACCCACCTGCAGCTCACACCAAGCAACCTCAACCCATGTTTCAGTGTCCAGTCCTTTATATACTGTTTTAAATGCTCCTCTTCCCAGTTCTATGTCAAATTTCAGGAACCTGCCACTAGGAGAAGTAGCTACAGCCTTCATTTCTGCTTCTTCTTCCATCTCCTTTTCATTTTTCTCCTTGAAATAGTCTTTTGAGGATTCTGACATTCCCTTTGAACATTGCTCATATTTAACTTCTTGTCCTCCTCTTAGCACATTTGTAGGAAGCTTTTCTATTCTTGGAATATCAGTTGCAGTCTTTATTCTCTCATCTTTGGAGGAAGATTCAGCAACTTTGTCATCTTCTGTCATCTCAACACTCTTTCGAAAGAATCTTTTCTTTTCTATAGTTTCTCCAGAAGCAGAGAAGGTATTGCTTTTCTCCTTTAGTCTAGTTTCCACTGTCAAAGTTGCTGCAACCTGAGGAACTCTGTTTTCCAATGAAACTCCATCAGGTTTCTCGGAATCTTCTGTGCTAGCTGGCTCCCCTGAATCAGTAGCCATTGTAATTAAGGTTGGCACTAAAATTTTTCCTGTTCCACTCTTCAATTCAGTTGCATCTCAGGTATCAGAATTATCAGGATGGACTTCCTTTTATGTGGTCATATGTTTCCATAGCAACCTGAAGGGGGGAAAAAAGGATATATTAAAATCACCCCACAAAGGAAATCATTAAGGAGAAAAGTCACCTGACTGTTTAATCCCTTTTTTCTTAATAAGAAGTTTGTTCTTTTTCTGTCCAGTCTTAGCAACCAGCAGGCTCCAGGGACTATGTCTTATCTTGTTTATCATTGCAGTCCTCAGTGCCTAGCAAACTACTTGGCATACAGCTCAACAAGTCTTCATACTGCATTAACATTGTTTATAAACTTAGCTTTCAGCCCCTTCTATGAATCTATCATATTTAAAGCAAGTATCCAAACTCTGAATTTGCTTAGCTAGAAGGTAGTACACAAAATAGGCTTCTTTGGTGGCTCAGATGGCAAAGAAATCTGCCTGCAGTGCAAGAGACCATGGCTCAATCCCTGGGTTGGGAAGACCTCCTGGAGAAGGGAAATGGCAACCCATTCCAGCATTCTTGCCTGGAGAATTCCATGGACAGAGCAGCCTGGCAGGCTACAGTCCATGGGGTCACAAAGAGTCAGACATGGCTAAACACGCACACACATAATACACACAATAAGCAAAAATAGCACATAATTTCTCAGTAGGTGGTTTTTGTCTAAAATTCTGGAACTAATCCATAGATTTTTTTATTGTGGCAAAATTTAATCATTGTTAAGTGTACAATTCAGTGGCATTAAATACTCTGACAATGCTGTGCAATCATCATATTATCAATTTCCAAAATTTTATCCATCCTTCCAAACTGAAATCTATTAAAACAATAACTCCTCATCACCCCAGACCCTGGAAGCCTCTGTTCTATTTTAGGTCCTTGTGAATTTGTTTATTCTAAGTGCTTCATGTAAGGACTCATACAATATTTGTCCTTTTGTGTTTGGCTTATTTCACTTGGCATAATATTCTCAAGTTTCATTGATAAATATATATATATGTAAATATAGCATGTATCAGAATTTCGTTCTTTTTTAAGGCTGGATAATAATAGTCCATTGTATGTATATAACACATTTTGTTTACCCATTCTTCTAGTCAGTGGATTGTTTCCACCTTTTAACTATTATGAATAATGCTACCATGAACATCCAACAGTAGTTGTGAATAATGCAAATATTATACTTGTTTATTGAGCTTGCCTTCATATTTTAATAGGAAGATTTTAACTACTATCAAATATTAACACATTATACTACTTAAAAATGGCAAGAAAGACTTAAAATATATATCCTCTTGAACCAGCAATTCCATTCATAGGATCTTGTCACAGAAAACAGTCAAGAATCTGTGCAAAGATTTAACTATAAAGACATTCATTATAGCATTTATAATTTGGAATAACTATAACTAAATATAAGCATAATAGGGGTTTAATTAAGTATTTCAAAATGAGATAGGATGCAGCATTTTAAAAACACTGTAGTAGTGAGATGAAAAAACATTTCCCATGTGTTATATGGTTAAATGAAAAAAGAAATATATACAACAAACTTTCATTACACACACACACACACACACGATGTTAATTCTGAATGGTGGAATTAAGGACTTTTTTTTCTTTCTGCTTTTCTGTATTTTCTAACATTTTCCACAAAGAACATGTGGAAATAAGTGGAACACATAAGGGAAAACTGTTTAAAAGGTTTTTCAAATGAATGGTCAAACCAATAAGAAAATTCTTTCCTTCTCACCACAAACATACATCACAAAGTTAAGCATGTATATCTGTTATGATATTATATAGGCTAGAAGGCAGAATTTGTCCTATTAAACCAAAAATATACAATAACAAATTTGAAAAACTGAAGGAAAACAACTCTAAACTAAAACAAACAAAATTGGGTGAAATATCCTAAACTGTTCTATACATTCAACACAATTCCTGTCAAAATTCTAGTTGGTTTCTTTGAAGAAATTAACAAGCTGATCCTAAAATTCATATAAAACTTCAAGGGTCCCAGAATAGCTAAGTCCAAGCAAACCTGAAAAAGAACAGAGCTAGTGGACTCAACCTTTCCAATTTTAAAACCTACTATAAAGCTACAGTATTAAGACAGTGTGGTACTGACATAAGGACAGATGGATAGATAGATGGAATAAAAATACAGAGTCCAGAAATAAACATATAAATTTGGGGTTGACTGATTTCCAACAAGGGTGCCAAGACAATTCAATGGGGAAAGAACTCTCTGTTCAACAAATGGTGCTAGGACAACTGGATGTCTACATACACAAAAATGAAATTGGACTCTTGGGAGTCCAGATTAAGTACGCTTCCTGGAAAAGATGCCTGAACTGAGTCTCAAAGAAAGAAAATTAGCTCATCCAAGCAGAGGGAAGATGACAAGCAAAGTCATGAAATAGTAGAACAAGTATATAAACAATTCAGGTCGCACAGAGTCGGACACGACTGAAGTGACTTAGCAGCAGCAGCAATACTAGACCTGGTGGCTCAGACAGTAAAGAATCCATCTGCAATGCGGGAGACCTGGTTTCGATCCCTGGGTTGGGAAGATCCCCTGGAAGAGGATACAGCAATCCACTTCCAGTATTCTTGCCTGGAGAATCCCCATGGACAAAGGAGCCTGGCAGGCTACACTCCATGGGGTCACAAAGAGTTGGAAACGACTGAACAACAAAGCACAGCAATACTAGAAGCAGGAAGATGAGGACAAAGAGACAGATAGTCACCAAGGATTTCTACGATATACAATGTAAAACAATGAGATCAGTTAGAAAGCTACTGTAATAATCCAGGGAAGAGTTGCTGAGGTTTGAGTGAAAATAGTGTCAAGAGGCAAGATATATTAACGAAATACTAAATACAAGATTTACTATCTGAAGGAATATGATTGTGAAGAAACAGGAAGAGTCAACACTAACTCCTAGAAATTTGCCTATCAGATGACACAACTAGGACAGAGCATAAGAAACTAATAGCTCATGAGGTGCTTCATGAGGTTACTGCAAAATCAATAGATTTTGAAAGTCAGTAAGAGTCAGAACTGTACATGGAATAACAGACTGGTTCCAAATAGGAAAAGGAGTACGTCAAGGCTGTATATTGTCACGTTGCTTATTTAACTTAGAGGCAGAGTACATCATGAGGAACGCTGGGCTGGAAGAAGCACAAGCTGGAATCAAGATTGCTGGGAGAAATATCAATAACCTCAGATAGGCAGATGACACTACCCTTATGGCAGAAAGTGAAGAGGAACTCAAAAGCCTCT
Source organism: Moschus berezovskii (assembly GCF_049115385.1). Classification (NCBI taxonomy): domain Eukaryota; kingdom Metazoa; phylum Chordata; class Mammalia; order Artiodactyla; family Moschidae; genus Moschus; species Moschus berezovskii. The sequence continues at coordinate 49,698,587 of NC_142488.1, read as the reverse complement.
TGATGAAAGTGAAAGAGGAGAGTGAAAAGGTTGGCTTGAAGCTCAACATTCAGAAAATGAAGATCATGGCATCTGGTCCCATCACTTCATGGGAAATAGATGGAAAAACAGTGGAAACAGTGTCAGACTTTATTTTTTTGGGCTCCAAAATCACTGCAGATGCTGATTGCAGCCATGAAATTCAAAGACGCTTACTCCTTGGAAGGAAAGTTATGACCAACCTTGATAGTATATTAAAAAGCAGAGACATTACTTTGCCAACAAAGGTCCGTCTAGTCAAGGCTATGGTTTTTCCCGTGGTCATGTATGGATGTGAGAGTTGGACTGTGAAGAAAGCTGATCGCCGAAGAATTGATGCTTTTGAACTGTGGTGCTGGAGAAGACTCTTGAGAGTCCCTTGGACTGAAAGGAGATCCAACCAGTCCATTCTAAAGGAGATCAATCCTGGGTGTTCTTTGGAAGACTGATGCTAAAGCTGAAACTGCAATATTTTGGCCACCTCATGCAACGAGTTGACTCACTGGAAAAGACTCTGATGCTGGGAAGGATTGGGGGCGGGAGAAGGGGATGACAGAGAATGAAATGGCTGGATGGCATCACCGACTCTATGGACATGAGTTTGAGTGAACTCCAGGAGTTGGTGATGGACAGGAAGGCCTGGTGTGCTGATTTATGGGGTCGCAAAGAGTCGGACACGACTGAGCGACTGAACTGAACTGAACTGAAGACTAGTATTACCTGCAAGTGGGGAAAGGTAACTAACAATGTCTCATTTAGGTAGAGACTTTTTAAACTTATTTTTAGACTTGGAAAAAGAAGTGCAAGAATATACAAAGAATCTAGTATATCCTTCACTTACATCTCCAAATGTTAACATTTTAGATTGGACATTCACCTAACTAAAGATAACTTATTCAGAAACCTCAAAGCAAAGATACATAAGTAAGACAAAATGACTGCTGCTGCTGCTAAGCAGACAAAAACAGGTTTAAAAAAATCAAAGAATTTAAGTTGGAAAAGCCTTAAAGCTTTTTTAACTGCAGAACCTCTTTTTTAAAAAAATAGGAAATCTTACTCAGAACCCTAATATAAAAATAGAGGGGCAAGTAGTGGTGCCCTGGTATAATAACTATAGTTATAATGTCTGGTCACTTAGTTTCCCAAACCATGGAATAAGAAGCAGCAAAGAAGAGAGATGAGGAAATGAGTGTTCCTTTATTCTTAAAAACCAACCCCCAAGACAAAAAGTATTACTAAAAACAAAGAACACTTTATAAGCATGGAAAGATTAATTCATCAGGACAATGTAACAATTATAAACATATACACATCTAACAACAGAAGCCCAAAATACATTAAATAAAAACTGACAAAACCGAAGAGAGAAATAATTCAGTAGTAACAGTAGGAGATTTTAATACCCTATTCTCACTACTGGGGAGATAAACTAGACATAAAATAAGCAAGAATCTGGAAAACTTGACCAATACTAGCAATCAACTTGAACTGCCATCTATAGAACACTCCACCCAGAAAGAACAAAATACACATTCTTTTCAAGTACAGATGGAAAAATCTCCAGAACAGATCATGTACTATGCAATAAATCTCAAAAAATTTAAAAAAATTCAAAGTATACTCTCCTGCCACAAAAGAATTAAATTAGAAATGAACAGAATAAGTGTATATAGATCAGTGGAATAGAAATGAGAGTCTGATCAACTGATTTTCAATGGAGAGGTCAAGACAATTCAATGGGAAAAGAAGAGTCTTTCAAAAAATGTATTGGGACAACTGGATATCCACATACAAAAGAATGAAGTTGGACTCTTACCTCACACCGTACAAGAAATGAACTCAAAGTGGAACATGGACCTAAATGTAAGAGCTAAAACTACAAAACTCTCAGAAGAAAACATTAAATTCTAGGGACTCTGGGTTATGCAATAAAATCATGAAATCATACTGTACCAAGGTACAAGTGATAAAAGAAATACAAGTGATAAAAGAAAATTGAGAAGGTGGACCTTATCAAAATTTAAAACTTTTGTGCCTCAAAGGATGCCATCAAGAAAGTGAAAAGGCTGGGAGAAAATATGTTCAAATCATATATCTGTCAGAATATACAAAGAATTCTGACAACTCAACAATGAAAAGATAAATAATCCAACGGGCTAAAGATTAGAATAGGCCTTTCTCTAAAGAAGATACATTAATATCAGTCAGTCAGTCAGTTCAGTCGCTCAGTCGTGTCCAACTCTCCGCGACCCCATGAATCACAGCACGCCAGGCCTCCCTGTCCATCACCAACTCCCGGAGTTCACTCAAACTCATGTCCACAGAGTCAGTGATGCCATCCAGCCATCTCATTCTTGGTCGTCCCCTTCTCCTCCCGCCCCCAACCTTTCCCAGCATCAGAGTCTTTTCCAGTGAGTCAACTCGTCGCATGAGGTGGCCAAAGTATTGCAGTTTCAGCTTCAGCATCAGTCCTTCCAATGAACACCCAGGATCGATCTCCCTTAGAATGGACTGGTTGGATCTCCTTGCGGTACAAGGGACTCTCAAGAGTCTTCTTCAACACCACAGTTCAAAAGCATCAATTCTTCAGCGATCAGCTTTCTTCACAGTCCAACTCTCACATCCATACATGACCACGGGAAAAACCATAGCCTTGACTAGACGGACCTTTGTTGGTAAAGTAATGTCTCTGCTTTTTAATATATATAAATGGCCAATAAACACATGAAAAGATGTTCCACATAGTTACTTATTAGAGAAATACAAATAAAAATCACAATCAAATACTATTCCATACCCATGATGATTACAGTAAAAAAGACAAGACAGTAACAAGTGTTGGTAAGGATATAGAGAAAATAGACCCCTAATACACTACTGGTGGGAATGTAAAATGAAACAGAGTCTGGCAGTTCTTCAACAAGTTAAACATAGAGTTACTATATGAATACTGTCTACCCAAGAGAAATGAAAACTTATGTCCACATAAAAACTTATACAGAAGTGTTCACAGCAGCACTATTCACAATAGCTGAAAGGTGGAAACAATCTAAATGTCTAACAACAAACAGCTGGATAAACAAATATGTGTTATATTCATGCAATGCAATATTATTCGGCAATAAAAAGAAATGAGGTATTGATACATGCAACAGTAAGGATGAACCCTGATAATATTATGGTAGGTGAATGAAGCCAGAGGAAAGACCACATACTGCATGGTTACATTTATATGCACTGTCTAGAAAATGCAAATCTATAGAGACAGAAAATAGATTACTTGCTGCCTTAGGCTGGGGCATAGGAACTGGACTGACTGCAAACTAGCACAAGAAAACTTTCGGGGGTGATGAAAATGTTCTAAAATTAGATTGCAATCAAGGTTATACAACTGAATAAATTTGCTAAAAGCCACTGACACTTATACTGGTGAATTTTATGATATACAAATTATATCTCAATAAAATATGCCCTTTAAGAATCTTGAAATATTGTGACTAAAATCAAAACCATCATAATATCAAATATACCTTTTTAAAACTATACTCTCTACCTCCCCCACCACCACCCCCACCACATTCTGACCACTCTCCTCATCTTCTGTCTGGCCTCTTCAGTTAAGAATCATTGGTCTGAAGGGAAAAGACCTGATAACAATAGAATGTAATAGCTGGTGGCCTAAGGGTAAACAATGAATAAGAAAAACAAACTTTTAAAAAACAGGTAAAGAACTTCACTAAGCAGAGTATATCTGTGGCCTTTTCATCATGGATCCAATAGCTACTTGACCATAAAAAAGAGTTTCAGAACTCAGGCTTCTGAGTGGGAGAAACCTGGAATCAATCATGGTTCTGCCTCTCACTCCTCAGAGACTTGGGGCAAATTACTTAACCTCGTTCATTTTTTATTTCATTTGTAAAATCTCACAGGACTAACATGAAAATAAAATGGAAATATACATGTAAAGTACTTAACACGGTGCCCAGCACAATATAATAATAAATGGAAGCTTTTATTTCCTACCTCTTAATAACCCCTAGGGGCAGCACTATACTAAAAGCACAACTCAACAATACTCAAGAAAACATAAAATGATTTTTCAGAAGACTATTTAGTAAGGCTGAAAAGTATACAATACGTCCTTTTAAACCTTTCCAGTAAGAAACAATGGTGGCATTGCTAAAGGGATATGATCAGGATAATATCTCTTCTACACTCAGCAGTGCAGAAACATAGCTCAGTGACAAGGGATCGAAAATCAGGCCTCAAACTTGAAGTTTCTTTACTGAGTACAACAGCTATGTATCATAACCTACATGTGACCATTTTTTTCTTCATATAATGATAACACATTGATTTAAGCCCTAGGAGTATGCATAAAGACAATCATAAAAGCACTTCTATAGAGAAAGCCTCTATAGGGAAAATCTCACAAATCTGTGTCCCACAGCTAATCCTTCAATATATATGACATACAATCTTGAAGCATTTCAGTTAAAAGCTCAAGATAATTTCCCCCGCAAGCATATCATGGTTGTATCCATGGGAAATCCAGCACACAATCAGTACTTCATTGACTCAATAATTTCTTCAACTTTTTGAACCAGCAACTGTCAGACTGAATCTGTAGTCAGAAATGTGGCTTCCCTGGTGGTCCAGTGGTTACATGTCCACTTTGCAATACAGGGGACGTGGGTTTGATCCCTAGTTGGGGAACTAAGATTCCACATGTTGCAGAGTAATTAAGCCCACACACCACAACTACTAATCCAGCATGCCACAACTGGAGAGTCTGTGCACAGCAACGAAAAGATCTTGCATGAGGCTACAAAGATCCTGCATGCCGCAACTAAGACCCAACGCAGCCAAATAAATTAACAAATATATTTTTAAAATAAGGAATCAGAATTATATAATAAAATTTTCCACTGACAATTCTCTCTCATACACGTGTTCATACCAATAAACACTCTAAATGCCAAGCACCGGGTTAGGGTCTGTAGATAAAAGAACAAAAGTCAGTCTTTGTCCTTAAGGAGCCTATAGTTTTACAATCTTAAAATATACCACTGTTGACTTCTAGTTCAAGACAATGAACTGAACACCTATATCTCTTGTGCTTTCCAAGACTCTGAAAAAGTGATGGCAAGAGTAGAGAAGTAAAATTACAAGTTAAGGACAGGAATGGAAAACGGCATAGCAAATACAAGATTTCAACAATTTCTGACAGAAAGCAGACAAGAAAGAACTGACTGATAATACAAATCAAAGGAATGCTACAACCTAAAATATGAAATAGAAAGGGTTCCAACCCAGGAGGAAGCAGACTTACAGGGCAAAACCCCAGAGGGGTTCCACACTCAAAGAAGACTGATCCTAAAGAGGGCTAAAATGAGAACAGGCTAAATACATGGATTAACTGAAGCTCTGAATTATGACAGCTGATGAACTCTCCCCTCAAAATAAATTCCTGCATACAGAATACCAAATTCAACAAACTAGGAAGAATGAAAAACAGCAAGGAAGAATAAGGGCACCCTAGTACAAAGCCCTCTGCCCTCTGGCATCTGGGCCCTCCAAGTGTAAAAGCCAGCTGCCCACACACTCCCCCCAAAACCAGTTGACATCCCTGCCTAGAAACACAGAACTCCCAGTCAGCCCTTCTACTAGTTCATTATTTAATACAAACAGAATCAGGAGGCAGCCATTTGAAGAAAACCTACAACACAGAAGAGAAAGAATAAGAGAAAATGTCCTTGGAAGAGCTGAAATAATTCAAGAAATCATTTTAAATTTAATTTTTAAGATACAATCATAAGATTCAAAAATCAAAGAAAGAGGTATATAATGAACAGATTCACTCCCAAATCTGTTTCCTATCCATTCAATTCCCCCCAACTCTCTCCCCAAATAACCACTCATTAGATTTTCTGTAGCTCTCCAGAGCTTCTTAGGGCAAATAAGCAAATATATGTTCTCTTTCTTTTTCCATATGAAAAGTAGCATAGTATATATCAAGCATTTTTATAGTCAAAATAATTTAAAATACTTTTTTCCTGGTCAGTACACAGAGGTTCCTTCATTCTTATTTTTATATCTATATAGTAATAGTATTTGATTATTTGCTATGACAGACAATATTGCATATTTCATTTCACATATATGTATGTCTGTGTGTATATACACGTGTGTATTGTGTGTGAATGTAAGTTCCCTGAAGTGGGATTGCTGGCTCAAAGGAAATTTGCACATTTAGCTTTTATTGAAATACACTAATATATCAGTAAGAGTACACATAATTCATGTGTATCTTTATATAATGCCTCCAAACTGCCTTCCACAAGCATTGTACTAATTTAAACTCCCACCATTAATGTGTGAGACTGTCTTTTACCCCAGAGCCTTGACAACAACAAAAAAAGGTACTATTAAACATTTTGATTTTAAACTCTGAAAGATTTTAAAAAGGAATCACAGTGTGGTTTCAATTAGCATTTATCTCATGAGTGAGGTTAAGCGTTTTTCACATAAACAATAATTAGAGTCAGGAATAATCCAAGAATTGCTATTATCATTGCTAACACTTAAGGAAATAAAACATGTCATACAAATACTGGAGAGTAAGAGACAAAACTCAAAACTGACAGATTATATGATTATCTATCTAGAAAATTTAAGCAAATTCAACTAAAAAAACATGATAGGAACTAACAGCAAAGGTCAGCAGAAAGATTAAATGAAAAATCAACAAATAAATCAATAGCTTTGCTACACATCAGCAATAATCAATTAGAAAATATAATTTAAAAAACAACTGTCCTAAGGTAAGGGTTCCAGGGGAAGATGGCACCAGGAGAGGGCAGGAAGGGTGTCCTGTAAGAAAGGCAGGTCACTGCGATTACTCTCTCTCTCTCTCTCTCTCTCTATATATATATATATGTATATACACGCATACTCATAAGAGCAACAGAGCTATAAAATATTAATCTAGGAATAAATTCAAAAAGAAATATGCAACACTTATATAAAGAAGACTAAAATTTTACTGAAGTACATAAGATACACCTTTCTTTGTTTGAAAGACCCAATATTAGCATCTTCAGAAACCCTCCTCTCAGATTATTCCAAAGTCAATGTAAGTCCAACAGAAATCCCAGAGAGATGTTTTTGTCCCAAACTGACAAATTGGTTTGAAAAGAGTACAAGAAAAGCCAAGAAAATCTTGAAGAAGAACAATGAGAGTTTGCCTTACCAAATAATACTTATAGCTATAGAAAGTTAAACAATGTGCTTTCATCACAGAAATACACAACTGGACTAATGGAGAACAATCAGTAGAGAAACAGACACATGTATGTATAGCAAGGTACTCCATGGTAAAGATGGATTTCAAATTTATGAGAAATAGCATAATAAATGATGCCAGAATAACTGGCTATTCATTTAGGGGGAAGAAGTTAAAGCCCACTTAAAACTAGTCACAAAAATAAATTTCAGATAGATTAAAGAGCTAAACATAAAAAAACTATGTAACTATTAAAAAATATGGCAGAATATATTTCTAACCTGAAGAAAGGCTTTCTTAAAAAGATAAAAATAGGAAGACCATTAACAACAGTGACCAAAAAATACATTTGGCCATTTGACCATGAACTAGGTTAAAAGATAAGCAACAGACTGGGACTGGAAGCAAACATCTGCAACATGCATAGCAAAGCATTAATATCCAGAATATATAAAGAAATAAAAACTCAGTAATAAGAAACATAAATAGACAATACATGTATGGCAAAGGGATGGCTCAAACTCCTTAGTAAGCAGGTAGATGCAAATTCAAACAATTCAATATCATTTTTTGTCTATCAAGTGAGAGAAAATTACATTATCTGTTACTATCACATTTTGAGTGTGTGAGAAATTCAGTACACCATGTACTGTTGACAAATAAACTGGAATAGCCTTTTCTTTTTCTTTCTTTGTGTACATGTGTTCCCCATCTTGAACCCCCCTCCCACCTCCCGCCCCATCCCATTCCTCTGGGTCATCCCAGTGCACCAGCCCCGAGCATCCTGTATCATGCATCGAACCTGGACTGGCGATTCATTTCACGTGATAATATACATGTTTCAACGCCATTCTCCCAAATCATCCCACTCTTGCGGTCTCCCACAGAGTTCAAAAGACTGTTCTATACATCTGTGTCTCTTTCGCTGTCTTGCATACAGGGTTATTGTCACCATCTTTTTAAATTCCATATATATGCGTTAGTATACTGTATTAGTGTTTTTCTTTCTGGCTTACTTCACTCTGTATAATAGGCTCCAGTTTCATCCACCTCATCAGAACTGATTCAAATGTGTTCTTTTTTTTTTTTGGCTGAGTTGGAATAGCCTTTTCATATGGCAAATTCCAAATATCTAGTGCATACTTGTCATCCAACAATTCCACTTCTTAGTACTTACATGACAAATATTCCTGTATGTGTACAAATATGTATGTACAAGGATATTTTTACTGAAAATATTGTTTGCAACAGCAAAAAACTGAAGAAAATTTACATAAAGAAAGTGAAATAAAAACATAAACTACATAATAATATGCATCTGTTTAAAAACTGAGAAATGGTTATACACAGATGTATAAAAAATCTCCCACACATATATATACTGTTGAGAAAAGTAAGTTGTAACAACACATATATTATGTTATATATAAATATATATATATATATAAACAAACAAAACTTTATGTTTCTAAATGTACTCATATATGTGTAAATGCATATAAAGACTGGAAGGATATGCTCTAAACTTATTCTAGTGGTTAAAGAAGCATGTAGTATGAAATACGATGTCTCCTTTAAAAAGAACAAAGTCAACATACATATACTTACATGAAAGCATTAAGACATTTTTTGGGAAAAAATAAGTCATAAAATACATTTTTTAATTTGCATATGCACATACATATACATGTAAATACGAAGAAAAAGGACTGTACAAGTTCACATTCAATTCTTAGCAATGATTACCCACTGGGAGGGCAGGAAATTGGGTAAAGGAGGACTTGAAGGTTTTAATCTACCTCTGTATTATTTTAATTCATAAAAGCAGAATTGTCTATCAATAACCTGTACCAAGAACAAGTTAAAGATATTATAATTTCTTAAAATAACTGAAGGAAGGACAAAACAAATTAGGTATGTACAACTTATATCCAAATAAATATTATCAGTTAACACTTACTGAATGCTTTGGGCTAAGCACTCTAAGTCCTTTCATGTATTTTCTCATGTAATCATAAGAATCTTGAGATAAAATTATCCCCATTTTACAAAGGAGAAAACTAGGCTCAAAAAATTAAGTTAAACTTTCCTAAGATTACACAGCTAGTAAAAACCAAGGACAAAATTAAACCCAGGCAACTGACTCCCAAATCCACTCGTGTGTGTGTGTGTGTGTGTGTGTGTGTATGTAAGTCAGTTCAATCGTGTCCGACTTTTTGTGACACTATGAACCCTAGCACACCAGGCTCCTCTGTCCATGGGATTCTCCAGACAAGGATACTGGAGTGGGTTGCCATGCCCTCCTCCGGGGGATCTTCCTGACCCAGGGATAGAACCCCCATCTCTTACCATCTTCTGCATTGGCAGGCGGGTTCTTTATCACTAGCGCCACCCGGCAAATCAATATAGGGCTACACATAATTTGGAGCCACATATACATACTATACATAATTCTGAATTGCACAGATACATACATTAGATAACCACATCACAGTCCTTGGGAGTTTATAACTCTGTTTTCTTCCTCATTTCCATCTTCCAGTTTTGTTTGGCAAGGTCATTTCCTCAATTCTGGATCCACATTAGAAAAAGAATCTAAATCATCTCCATCTTCCTCAAACAATCTCTATCTACCAATCACCGAGATGGCTAGATGGCATCACCAACTCGATGGACATGAGTTTGAGTGAACTCCGGGAGTTGGTGATGGACAGGGAGGCCTGGCATGCTGTGATTAATGGGATCGCAAAGAGTCGGACACGACTGATCGACTGAACTGACTGACTGACTGACTGAATCCCTAATGACCACTTTACTCAGCTTAATCCTTTATAACAGTGGTAGCCAAACTATCTACAGCCCTCAGGCCAAACCTACCTCGCCTCCCAGCCTGTTTCTGTGAAGCAGGTAAGTTGAGAAAGATTTTTACATTTTTAAATGGTTGAAAAAAAAATCAAAAGAAAAATGGTATTTCATGACATGAAAATTATTCAAAATTCATATTTCAGTGTTCATGAATAGCATTTATGAATACAGCCACTCTCATCATTTATATATATATCTATGACTGCTACACAGAAGAGCTGAGTGGTGGCAAAAGAGATTCCATGGCCCACAAAGCCTAAAATGCTATATTCACTATCTGGTCCTTTACGGAGAATATTTATCAAATCTCGCTTTACAGTTTTCAAAAGAAGTTCATCTATTTAACTCAATTACTCCTAACAACAACCCTGAAAGCTACTTGGTATTTGCCTGAATTCTGAAAATTAAGAAGGCTCAAAGAAGTTTAGTGTCTTGCTTGTCACAGAGCTAGTAAGTAAAGGGAGAATTCTGGAACCCAAGTTTTCTAGCTCCAGATCCAACATATTTTTTACCACACTACCACTTTCAAAGAACCCAACCCCTTCTGATTAATCGATGAGTTTAGACATTTGGTGCTAAAATTTACCAGATGGGGAGGGACATAAAAGCTTTAAACTGGTTAGAAAACATATCTCAATTGACTCCAAAAATAGATGAATAGGATACATTGCATTTCATATGTAGTTGTATAATTTACAAAGTATATTGTTTCATTTAATTTGCAAAGAAACCCTGCTAAATAGGTAGTGATTTTGTTTAGTAACAAATAAGGAAATATACAGACTTGCAAAAGATTATCCTAAGGCAAGACCAGAACCCCTGCTGACCCCTACTCCAATGACAGTTCCGACAGTTCTACTCTGGAACACTGTCTCTTCTCACAAGGAATGTACTTGTTTTCTTTTTTTTTCCCCCCCTTAGAAATAAAAAGCAGTTAACTTAAAAAAAGAGCATTTAACTCACATATTCTAAAGAGAAAGAAACTAAAGCTTTATTTTAGAAAGGATAAACTAACAATTTAACAAAATAATACCAGAAAGGATACTCCTAAAATCTGGATCTCTGTTCAAAGTCACCTTCTCAAAGAAGCCTTACAAAATAACCATGTGAGCCAGAGGCTCCCCACAACACCCCAAAACTCTTTAAAATGTTTTCTTCTTAGCATTTATTTTCTGAAATATTTGCTGACCATATGTTGCCCTCCACTGTAATGTAAGCTCAAAGATAGCGGGGCTATTGCCTGCTTTGCTTCCTGTTCATCCATCCCCAACACATCAATCTGGGCATACAGGAGGAACACAATAAATATTTGCTGAATGAATGGTAGAACCCACATGTACACTGGGTAAATCATATTCTGTAAATCACAGATTCAAAATAAGTTATCGGCATATTTGAAACATTCCTTAGCAAATGAAATACACATCTTCAATAAGAGCTTTTTCTCTTGCCAGAAAGACACCATCAAAGACGAATTCAATGGAAATGCCACAATTGCCCAGCAGGACAAAAATTATTCTCTGGGTAGAAGTGGATATAATGAGCTGAACTAGCACCTTATAGATCTTAAGACTGATTAAGGAGATTTTTCATTCTTGTATTAAAACACATCCTCTAATTTAAAAATTCTAATTACTGTCTCTGTTTTAATCATATTTAACTAGAGGCAGAGAATTAACAATTGTGCTGTGCTAAATTTTAATTCTAATTTTTACAAGAAACCAAACTGAAATAATCTTACATTATCTCAATAATATATGATGAACGTAGTCCAAGCTACAAGTAAAAAGTCTCCACAAGGTACTAACTGTTAAATGTTTTCATCAAGAAGTTGGCTCACAAACATAAGCTATACAACACACACACACATAAATTACTTTTAGCATAAACCTGTTTGAGTGAACTCCGGGAGTTGGTGATGGACAGGGAGGCCTGGCGTGCTGTGATTCATGGGGTCGCAGAGAGTCGGACATGACTGAGCAACTGGACTGAACTGAACTGAATATCAATTTCTAGTAATTAAAAACTAAATCTACTTTTTTCCCCAGTTTTAAGTAGAGATTTCACCCTACACAAACAATTTTAAAACCACAATAATATTCTTTACATAAAAAAATCACTTAGGGGAAATTCCCTGGTGGTCCAGTGGTTAGAACTCTGTGCTTTCACTGATGAATGTGAGGGTTCAATTCCTAGACAGGCAACTAAGACCCCACAAGCCATGAGGTGAAGCCAAAAAAATCAAAAACAAAACAAAGGGAAAAAAATCATGTATGTAACTTTAGCATAAGGATCATCTAGTTTGCCATACTGAAGTTTCCTGATCATAAAAGTTTCACTGATTCACAAAGAGTTTTAGAATCTCCACACTTCAAATACAAGACATGACCTTCAAAATGCATTTAAAAACTTCCCCACAAATACCAAGAGTGATTTAATATCACCACGAATAGCTTTATTTAACGTACATGTATAGTACTATTCAGAGAAGGCAATGGCAAGCCACTCCAGTACTCTTGCCTAGAAAATCCCATGGATGGAGGAGCCTGGTAGGCTGCAGTCCCTGGGGTCGCTAAGGGTCGGACACGACTAAGCGACTTCACTTTCACTTTTCACTTTCACACATTGGAGAAGGAAATGGCAACTCACTCCAGTGTTCTTGCCTGGAGAATCCCAGGGACGGGGGACCCTGGTGGGCTTCTGTCTATGGGGTCATACAGAGTTGGACACGACTGAAGTGACGCAGCAGCAGCAGCATAGTACTATTGTGTATTTTATAGTTTAAAAATCTTCAAGTTAATCCACATGCAAAGAATGAAGTTGAACTCTTACCTCATACCAGATACAAAAATTAACTCAAAATGGTTCAAAGACCTAAATATTAAAGCCCAAAACTACAAAACTCTTCAAAGAAAATATAGACCTTCGTGATCTTGGATTTGACAATGGTTTCTTAAATATGACACCAAAAGCACAAGCAACAACAGAAAAAATAAACTGGACTTCATCAAATTTCAAAGCTTTTATGCACCAAAAAAACACTATTAAGAAAGAAAAAGATATATAGAGGCACATGAAAAGAAGCTCAATGTAACTAATTATCAGGGAAATACAAATTAAAACCACAATGAGATATCACCTCACACCTGTCAGAATGGCTCTTATCAAAAAGAAAACAAATAACAAGCATTGGTGAGGATGTGGAAAAAAAGGGAAACGTCATGCACTGTTGGTAGAACTGTAAACTAGTATAGCCACTATGGAAAACAATATGGAGATTTCTCGTAAAATTAAAAATAGAAGTATCATACGATCCAGCAAACCCATTTCTGGGTATTTATCCAATGAAAACAAAAACACTGATTCTAACATATAATACGCACCACTATATTGGTTCGAAATAGGAAAAGGAGTGCGTCAAGGCTGTATATTGTCACCCTGCTTATTTAACTTATATGCAGAGTACATCATGAGGAACGCTGGGCTGGAAGAAGCACAAGCTGGAATCAAGATTGCTGGGAGAAATATCAATAACCTCAGATATGCAGATGACACCACCCTTATGGCAGAAAGTGAAGAGGTACTAAAAAGCCTCTTGATGAAAGCGAAGGAGGAGAGTGAAAAAGTTGGCTTGAAGCTCAACATTCAGAAAACGAAGATCATGGCATCTGGTCCCATCACTTCATGGGGAAACAGTGGAAATAGTGTCAAACTTTATTTGTTGGATTCCAAAATCACTGCAGATGCTGATTGCAGCCATGAAATTAAAAGACGCTTACTCCTTGGAAGGAAAGTTATGACCAACCTAGATAGCATATTAAAAAGCAGAGACATTACTTTGCCAACCAAGGTCCGTCTAGTCAAGGCTATGGTTTTTCCAGTGGTCATGTACGGATGTGAGAGTTGGACTGTGAAGAAAGCTGATCGCCGAAGGATTGATGCTTTTGAACTGTGGTGCTGGAGAAGACTCTTGAGAGTCCCTTGGACTGCAAGGAGATCCAACCAGTCCATCCTAAAGGAGATCAGTCCTGGGTGTTCACTGGAAGGACTGATGCTAAAGCTGAAACTCCAATACTTTGGCCACCTCATGTGAAGAGTTGACTCACTGGAAAAGACTCTGATGCTGGGAGGGACTGGGGGCAAGAGGAGAAGGGGACGACAGAGAATGAGATGGCTGGATGGCATCACCGACTCGATGGACTTGAGTTTGAGTGAACTCCGGGAGTTGGTGATGGACAGGGAGGCCTGGCGTGCTGTGATTCATGGGGTTTCAGAGTCAGACACGACTAAGCGACTGAATTGAACTGATATTCATTACAGCATCATACATAATAGCCAAGATATGGAAGCAAACTAAGAGTCCATCAACAGATAAATGGATAAAGTAGATGAGGTATGAATATAGATAGATAGATACACACACACATCACACACACAACGAAATATTACTCAGCCATAAAAAGAATGAAATCCTGCCATTTCAACATGGATGGACCCAGAGGGTATCATGATAAGTGAAATAATTCTGAGAAAAAAGCAAAGCAAATGAACAAACATAACAGAAACAGAGTCACAGACACAGAAAACAAATAGGTGGTTGCCAGAGGGGAGAAGGTTGGAGGGAGGGAAGAAATAGGTGAGCATGATTAAGAAGTATAAACTCCCAGTTGCAAAATAAATGAGTCACACATATGAAATGTACAGAGTGGGGAATATAGTCGATAATTATGTAATATCTTTGTATGGTGAGAGATGAACTAATCTTGGTGATCACATTGCAATAAATAGAAATATTGAATCACTATGTTGTGAACCAGGAACTAACATAGTGTTGTAGGCCAATTATACTTCAAACACAAGCAAACAAACTCATACAAAAAGAGATCAGATTTGTGGCTACCAGAGGTGATGGTAGGGGAAAGGGGAATTAGCTGAAGGTAGTCAAAAAGTACAAATTTCCAGTTATAAGATAAAAAAGCATTAGGGATATAATCTGCCTGTAATGCAGGAGACCTCGGTTCGATTCCAAAGTCGGGAAGATCCCCTGGAGAAGGAAATGGCAACCCACTCCAGTATTCTGGCCTGGAGAATCCCATGGACAGAGGAGGCTGGTAGGTTCCCAGTCCATGGAGTCGCAAGAATCGGACATGACTTAGTGACTAAACCACCACCACCAGGGATATAATATTTAACATGATAAAAATAATTAGTACTGCAGCATGTCACACATGAAATTTTTTGTTTTTTCAGCCATGCCATGCGGCATGGAAGATCTTAATTCCCCAACCAGGAATTGAAACCGTACCCCATGCATTAAAAGCGTGGAGTCTTAACCATTGGACCTCCAGGGAAGTCTCCTTGAAAGTTGTTAAGAGAGTAAACCCTGCAACTTTACTGTATTCATTGATTAGCTCTAGTAGTTTTCTGGTAGAGTCTTTAGGGTTTTCTGTGTGGAGGATCATGTCATCAGCGAACACTGAAAGTTTTACTTCCTCTTTTCCAATTTGGATTCCTTTTATGTCTTTTTCTGCTCTGACTGCTGTGGCCAAAACTTCCAGAACTATGTTGAATAGTAATGGTGAGAGTGGGCACCCTTATTTTGTTCCTGACTTTAGGGGAAATGCTTTCAGTTATTCACCATTGAGGATAGTGTTTATTATGGGTTTGTCATATATAGCTTTTATTATGTTGAGGAATGTTCCTTCTATTCCCACTTTCTGAAGGGTTTTTATCATAAATGGATGTTGAATTTTGTCGGAGGCTTTCTCTGCGTCTATTGAGATAATCATATGATTTTTATTTTTCAGTTTGTTAATGTGGTGTATTACATTGATCAATTTGCGGATATTGAAGAATCCTTGCATTCCTGGGATAAAGCCCACTTGGTCATGATGTATGATCTGAATGTGTTGTTGGATTCTGATTGCTAGAATTTTGTTAAGGATTTTTGCATTTATGTTCATCAGTGATATTGGCCTGTAGTTTTCTTTTTTTGTGGGATCTTTACCAGGTTTTGGGATTAGGGTGATGGTGGCCTCATAGAATAAGTTTGGAAGTTTCCCTTCCTCAGCAATTTTCTGGAAGAGTTTGAGTAGAATAGGTGTTAGCTCTTCTCTAAAGTTTTGGTAGAATTCAGCTGTGAAGCCGTCTGGACCTGGGCTTTTGTTTGCTGGAAGATTTCTGATTACAGCTTCTATTTCTGTGCTTGTGATGGGTCTGTTCAGATTTTCTATTTCTTCCTGGTTCAGTTTTGAAAAGTTGTACTTTTCTAAGAATTTGTCCATTTCTTCCAAGTTATTCATTTTATTGCCATATAATTGCTGATAGTATTCTCTAATAATCCTTTGTATTTCTGTGTTGTTGGCTGTGATATCTCCATTTTCATTTTTAATTTTATTGAGTTGGTTCTTCTCCCTTTGTTTCTTGATGAGTCTGGCTAGTGGTTTGTCAATTTTATTTACCTTCTCAAAGAACCAGCTTTTGGCTTTGTTGATTTTTGCTATGGTCTCTTTTGTTTCTTTTGCATTTATTTCTGCCCTAATTTTTAAGATTTCTTTCCTTCTACTAACCCTGGGGTTCTTCATTTCTTCCTTTTCTAGTTTCTTTAGATGTAGAGTTAGGTTATTTAGTTGATTTTTTTCTTGTTTCTTGAGGTGTGTCTCTATTGCTATGAACCTTCCCCTTAGCCCTGCTTTTACAGTGTCCCAGAGGTTTTGGGTTGTTGTGTTTTCATTTTCATTCATCCTATACACTAATAATGAGAAAATAGAAAGAGAAATTAAGGAAACTATTCTATTCACTGTTGCAACGAAAAGAATTAAATACTTAGGAATATATCTACCTAAAGAAACAAAAGACTTGTACATAGAAAACTATAAAACACTGGTGAAAGTAATCAAAGAGGACACTGATAGATGGAGAAATATACCGTGTTCGTGGATTGGAAGAATAAATATTGTGAAAATGAGTATACTACCCAAAGTAATTTATACATTCAATGCAATCCCTATCAAGCTACCAATGATATTTTTCACAGAGCTAGAACAAATAGTCTCACAATTTGTATGGAAATACAAAAAACCTCGAATAGCCAAAGCAATCTTGAGAAAGAAGAATGGAACTGGGGGAATCAACCTGATGGACTTCAGGCTCTACAACAAAGCCACAGTCATCAATATGGTATGGTACTGGCATAAAGACAGAAATATAGATCAATGGAACAAAATAGAAAGCCCAGAGATAAATCCACGCACCTATGGACACCTTAGCTTTGACAAAGGAGGCAAGAATATAAAATGGAGAAAAGACAGTCTCTTTAACAAGTGGTGCTGGGAAAACTGGTCAGCCACTTGTAAAAGAATGAAACTAGAACAATTCCTAATATCATACACAAAAATAAACTCAAAATGGATTAAAGATCTAAATGTAAGACCAGAAACTATAAAACTCCTAGAGGAGAACATAGGAAAAACACAGCAGGATCCTCCAAGACCCACCTCCCAGAATAGTGGAAATAAAAGCAAAAATAAACAAATGGGACCTAATTAAAATCAAAAGCTTCTGCACAGCAAAGGAAACTATAAGCAAGGTGAAAAGACAGCTTTCAGAATGGGAGAAAATTATAGCAAATGAAACAACTGACAAAGAATTAATCTCCAAAATATACAAGCAGCTCCTGCAGCTCAATTCCAGAAAAATAAACGACCCAATCAAAAAATGGGCCAAAGAACTAAACAGACATTTCTCCAAAGAAGACATACAGATGGCTAACAAACACATGAAAAAATGCTCAACATCACTCATAATCAGAGAAATGCAAATCAAAACCACAGTGAGATACCATTTCCCACCAGTCAGAATGGCTGCTATCCAAAAGTCTACATGCAATAAATGCTGGAGAGGGTGTGGAGAAAAGGGAACCCTCTTACACTGTTGGGGGAAGGCAAACTAGTACAGTCACTATGGAGAACAGTGTGGAGATTCCTCAAAAAACTGGAAATAGAGCTGCCATATGACCCAGCAATCGCACTCCTGGGCAAACACACTGAGGAAACCAGAATTGAAAGAGACACATGTACTCCAATGTTCATTGCAGCACTGTTTATAATAGCCAGGACACAGAAGCAACCTAGATGTCCATCTGCAGATGAATGGATAAGAAAGCTTTGGTACATTTACACAATGGAGTATTATTCAGCCATCAAAAAGAATACATTTGAATCAGTTCTAATGAGGTGGATGAAATTGGAGCCTATTATACAGAGTGAAGTAAGCCAGAAAGAAAAACACCAATACAGTATACAAACGCATATATATGGAATTTAGAAAGATGGTAACCTTAACCCTGTATACGAGACAGCAAAAGAGACACAGGTGTATAGAACAGTCTTTGGGACTCTGTGAGAGAGGGTGAGGGTGTGATGATTTGGGAGAATGGCATTGTAGCATGTATATTATCATATGTGAAACGAATCACCAGTCCAGGTTTGACACATGATACAGGTTGCTCGGGGCTGGTGCACGGGGATGACCCATAGGGAGGATAGGGAGGATATGGGGATGAGGGAGGTGGGAGGGGGGTTCAAGAAGGGGAACATAGGTACACCCGGGGCGGATTCATGTCAATGTATGGCAAAACCAACCAATATAATATTGTAATTAGCCTCCAATAAAAAAATAAAAAAAGAGAGTAAACCCTACGAGTTCTCATCACAAGGAAAAAAATATTTTTTTCTATTTCTTTACCATTGTATCTCTATGAGATGTTAGGTGTGCACCACCTGATGCGAAGAGTTGACTCATTTGAAAAGACCCTGATGCTGGGAAAGACTGAGGGCCGGAGGAGAAGGGGACGACAGAGGATGAGATGGTTGGATGGCATCACTGAGTCAATAGACATGGTTTTGGATGGTCTCCGGGAGTTGGTGATGGACAGGGAGGCCTGGCATGCTGCAGTTCATGGGGTCGCAAAGAGTCAGACATGACTGAGCAACTGAACTGAACTGAACTGAAACCTATTATAGTAATCACTTCATGATGTCTATAAGTCAAACTATTATTTTATCTCAATAAAACTGGAAAATAGATAAACAAGTAAAAAGACAACTCACAGAGTGGAAAAAAATTTGCAATCATATGTCTGATCAGGTTCTAGTATTGAGAATATATTTTTAAAAAACTCTTACAACTCATAAATAAAAAGATAATCAAATGTAAAAATGAGCAAGACTTAGACATTTCTTAAAAGAAGAAATTTAAATAGACAAGAGCACATGAAAAGATGCTCCACAGAACGAGTTATTAGTAAAATGGGAATCAAAACCACAAGGAGATATCACAACACACCCACTAGATGGCCATAAAACAAACACACACACACACACACACAAACATACAATCCAAATGTAACAAATGCTGGGGAAGATGTGAAAATATTAGAACTCTTATACATTGGAGGTAAAAATGGTGCAGCCACTGTGGAAAAGTTTGATGGTTCCTTAACAAGTTAAATATAGAATTACCATATAACCCTGTACATACCCAAAAGAAGTGAAAGCAGGTGTTCAAACAAAAACTTGTACACAATATTCATACCATCATTGTTCACAAAAGCCAAAAGGGAGAAAGATGCCAAATGTCCATTTTGAATAAACAAAATGTAGTATATCTGCACAATGGAATATTATTCAACCATAAAAAAGAATGAAGTACTGACACATACCACAATGTGAGTGAATCTCAAAAATATGCAAAGTGAAAGAATCCAGACACCAAAGGCTATGTATTATATGATTCCATTTATATGAAATATCCAGAAGAGACAAATCCATAAAAACAGATTAGTGGTGACCAAGGACTGGGGGAAAAGAGGAATGGGGAGTGAATACCTAATGAGCATAGGCTTTCCTTTTGGGGTGATCAAAATGTTTTGGAACTATATATGCAACATTATTAAGGTATTTAATGCAATTAAGAATTGTACACTCCAAAACAGTAAATTTTATGTTATGTGAATTTTATCACAATAGAAAGTTATAATGTTAAAACAGAAAATTTCTTCATTTCTATTTTCTAAAAAGTTCATGAAAAAAATAATATATTCCTTGTAGAAAGGGGCAATAAAGGTTCACTTTTGCAGTAAATTAATCTCAACATTTTCCAAACCAAATATCTTATAACAAGCTCTACCAAAACAATTAAAACTGGTATCAGGACTTCCCTGGTGGCAAAGTGGATGGCGATCTGCTGGCCAGTGCAGGGGACACAGGTTTGATCCCTGGTCCAGGAAGATTCCACATGCCACAGAGCAACTAATCCCATGTCCACAACTACTGAACCCGCATGCTGCAACTACTGAAGCCTGTGCACCTAGAGCCAGTGCCCCACAATGAGAAGCGACCACAATGAGAAGCCCTTGCACTGCAACGTAGAGTAGCCCCTGCTCACTGCAACTAGAGAAAGCAACAAACACCCAGCACAGCCAAAAAATAAAACAAATAAAAATTTTAAAACCTGGCATCAAATTCTACTTTTCAGCTTTGGGAATTTCTTTATGAATGCCTTTATAGATGTCCTTTACAGTCATCAAATATCTCCTAACAGTACCATAAACTTTATGATCTCAAAGAAAAATGGAAAAGACCCACCCATTTGAAAGTATTCTGGTTTTTATCCAAGAGACATAATCAAGTATATCTGCAAACAAATACTTATACTACGTCTTCTTACACTAAGATGGGAGAGTGAGGAAGGAAGGGATTTTTCTTACACATTACCCCTCCTCCCTCACACACAAACATGCACACAAAAATTTAGGCCCTCCCTTATTTTTAAGTAAATTATCAAACTAGAAATTTAATAGTAATGTAACAGTTCTCATCTTTACTTCTGACTACTTTGATTCTGTGCAACCATTGGCTTTATCATTACCTGGCTAAGTGACAGACACCTAAATGAAAAGAAAGGTAAAGTCCACATAACAAAAATTTAACTCCTAAAACACTATAGAATAATTATATCAATGAATGTAGACTTGTGATACGGGGATCAACACTGGCCTAGAAGTCAGAACTCCAGGATTGACCACTTACTTACTAGGGTGAGTCTTATTTTTCTGAACCTTGTTTTCTCTCTCAGGTATGAAAAGGAAAATAACTTTCCTGCCTGCTTCCCAAAAGAAGTACAATAATAAAAACATGTACAAGGTGTGATAGGACCATTAAAGAGGGGCACCTAACCTAGCCCGATGGAGGATGCTGGGAAAAGGGAAAATTGGGGAGCAGTAAAGATTTCCATGAATAATGACAGAGGTCAGTATAAAAAGAATGAATTGAAGTTTAATGGGAGGGAGAGAGAGAGAATTCCAGATTGGGGGGGGGGTGGAGGATCAGAAGCAAAGCCAGAGAGAGGAATACCACAAATATGCTTATGCTATTCACTCCTCAGTAAATAGTCAAAGGCTCCTAACTCTGCAGGGTAATCCTTCACTCCAGCCTCAACCTAAGATTCCAGCCTTTTCTCATTCCATTCTCCAAATATACCATGCTTACACTTTCCTGCCTCAATACTTGAATGTTCTTTCATTCCAAGAACATCTAGTTTGAAACTGGGAGACCAGCTTGCCTGCCAGAGTTAGTGCAACATTTCCAGGCTTTCATGGTGCTTTTATACTTTTATTCTACTGCTTAGGAGAAGAAAATAGCAACCCACTCCAGTATTCTTGCCTGGAGAATCCCAGGGACAGAGGAGCCTGCTGGGCTGCCATCTATGGGGTCACACAGAGTCGGACACGACTGACGCGACTTAGCAGCAGCAGCAACAGTATACTAAGTATTCATTTAATCGAAGAGAATATGAACGTGGTATTAACTTTGTAAACTCTGGGTAGCCAAAACAAGGATTACACTCTTTTCAACATCAAAGCAGAATAAAAGAAAAAGGGCATGGGAAAGTTCTCAAATTTGCAACATTTCCAAGATAAATGAATATGTCATTAAAGTTTGTAAAAAGTAAGCATGAAAAGTTAGAAACCCATAAACTATTAATCTTGACCCAGAACAGAATGAGACCATCACAAGACATCCTCACCAGAAGATATGAATTTAGAGAACAGCATGTCCAAGTAATTTGCAGTGATTTAAACTCACACCAAAAAGTGTCAATTTTCAAACAAGGTAAATTCAGATTAATGGAAAAACTCACACATAACTATTTTAGCATTCAAAATCAGTATTTTAGCTATCCTTTAATGTAAGGTATCTTTCCTTTGGAGTGCTGACTTTAAAACAATTTTTAAATTCATCAACCCAAACGATAGAGACTGTCTAGAAGACATCTACTGCTTTGTTGTCATATATGGAGACCTCTTTAAAAGTTCTCTTGGTATTACAATTTACTATAGATGCAAAACAAGTAACAATGCCTCCCCAAATTGAGTGCAATCATCACTATACAGAAGATTTCCACAACTTAAAGGCTATTTAACATACAATTGCTTCAGTCCACAGTAACTCTTAAGAAGTAATAGTCATACCACTTGCATCTGTTTTGAGGGTTCAATCTCATTTTAACAAGGTCTATCGACTCTCAAGACAGGCAGATAAACACGTGCAGGATTTCCACCCACAACCCACTACATAAATGTTTCACCATTCTTAACTAGACAAACAAACCTCGTACAGTTCAGTACACCACTTTCATACTAACCTCACCATACCATCTCCTTCCCATCTGGTCACAGAACACACCGTTCCCAAATAACACCTCTCAATCTCCTTGAACCTAACCCATTAACACAACCAGCCAGCAGCATTCCTCACAACAATATAGTCCTATCGACCTTCACACATCAACTGAATCTCTAAATTAAATTCACTTTCCCTCATACACTGAAACTCAACTTCCAAAATCCGACACGATCCTCGCTTTCAGTAGCCCCAATCTCACTTAAATGATCACTCAGTTTTTTGTCAACCGTCACCCGGTCCCCTCACGTAACCGCCTCACCTTCCCCCCCACCCCCAGTCTCCCATCAACTCCCAAAGTTGCCACTCCTCAACAAAAATGACAAAAAAAAAAAATGTACCTCAACCTCAAACCTGCCCTTCCCCACTTTCCCCCTCCGAATTTTCCTCTCAGCCTGTTGGCTCACACAGAAAGCAGCTCCGACAATTCTTAACGACCCGAACCGGGCCTCGTCCCACACGTTTCGGCGCCTGCAATCACCCTGCCTCGGTCAAACCGCCCCCCACTAACGCGCTTACTCTGAACAGACTCTTGGTCGCCGCTGCCTCCCCTCCATTCATCCCCGGCCCATTCATCTCTCAGCCGGATCCCAGACACGCCCCCCGGCCTCCTCCCTCACTCCCACCGTCCCGGCCGGCTCGGGACCCTCACCAGATTAGAAGCTCTCGCTGAGGGAGACTCTTCGCTTCTCCCTCGCCCTCTTTCAAGCCTCCGCTCGCCCCTCGAGTAGCCACACCGTAGAACACGCAGATACACACACACCGCCTCCTCTGTCGCCTCCTCAGATGCTTCTTACTCCCCTCCTAGATGTCTCGCGCTCCGCTCCGCGTTGTGTGCGCGTGCGCGCGCGAGCGTCTCAGCGCGAGCCCACCCGGCCAGCTACCGCTGGTAGGTAAAGAGAGGGCGGGGTTAAGGGAGCGGGGTACGAGCCCAA
Organism: Moschus berezovskii; assembly: GCF_049115385.1. Classification (NCBI taxonomy): domain Eukaryota; kingdom Metazoa; phylum Chordata; class Mammalia; order Artiodactyla; family Moschidae; genus Moschus; species Moschus berezovskii. The sequence goes on along the minus strand of NC_142488.1, from coordinate 49,674,741 downwards.
GCTCGCGCTTGCCCGGGAGCTGAGCAGGCGCACGCGTACTCCTGTCAGGGAATTCAGATAGAGAGGGGGACCGAGGGGCGCGAGGAACGGAGGGAAAGAAAGGAGGGGGGAGGGGCGGAGAAAGCAGACGGAGCAGCCCCAACTCCGAACTGCCCCTATCGCAGCGAGGTACCGAGTGGCTACCCAACTAGAGCGTGCGCACTCCTCTCCCGCTCTCCTCAGCGCAGCGGGAGAGAGGGATGCTCGTCAAGAGAAAGGCTTCACTCTTTTCCAAAAAGAAAATCTGTGAGGAGCCACGCGTGACATCTCCTGTGTGTTCAAAAGCTCTCCACGGCTGCTTTACCTTCTTCCCTTCAAAAGAAAGAACCCAAGCACACACTTCTTTCTAGATACCCACCGCCCATTCTCAGTTCTCTACATGCCTCTAAATGCGGTCGCTCGGCCGAGATGTGGTACTCGCCAGCATCTTTTCACCCGCCACCCCTAACTCCCTTTTTCCAACTCTCGACTTTTCTCGCGAGACCCATACCTGCCGGCTTCGGGATTAGAAGTCGAAGCACACATTTACAAATACCGGTCTCCCGATTACGCTGCGACGGCAATAGCCATAGCATGTCCCCCCTACCCTCCAGGACCGCAGTGCGCGCGCGCGGGGGCTGGGCAACCACGAAAGCAGGGATGGGAAAGGGAAGCTATGAAACGGATTTTTGAAGGCATGTAACCGCTAGGCCTGGGCACGTGCCCTGCGCCTCGCGGGCGGGTGCGGTGTACCTTGGGAATTGTAGTTTTTGTTCCCACCTCCAGTCTCACTCCACCTCAGCCTTACTTAGGCCTCTGTCCAAGAGGGGGATTACTGACACCATTTTGCCGGGAACAATGCCCCTCGGCCGAGGCAGCGGAGGGTGGGGGAGGGAATAATGTTTTAAGGGTTCGGTTAACCTCCCCTGGCCCCTCGGTGCCATAGCAACCCCTCAGAAACCTGGCCACTCCCCCTCGCTGCTCCGCCGGGCTCCTAGATTGCGCGCATGCGAAAAGCCAACCTTCCCCTGAGGCTGGCTCTCACCGTCTCTTGCAGTCCACCTCCCAGATTCACTAGTTAGTTGTTAGTGACTGCTACCTTCTTTGAGCTTTCACAGCAGGTTAACCTCCGTGCAGTGACTTTATCTAAGAACTGCTTCCTGCACTGTATCAAGTGCAATACAGAATTGTTTCTGTCGCTCTCACGTGAGCAATCCTGACTCTCCAGAGGAGGAAACTGAGGCTCGGTGGGGCGGTGGGGGGAATGGACATGACTTGCTCAAGTTCTCCTATGTATGGAAGAGTCAGAACTTTAACCCAGGTGTGTTCACTCCAGAGCCCGTGAAATTTTCAATCCCTCAGGTTGCATCTGGTATCAGAGACCCCGAAGAAAACTCCTAAAGGGCGGGATTTCTTTCTGAATGCCCTTCAAGCTTTATCAGGATGCCCTGAGGGTAGGAGGCTATGTGGAAAATGTCAGGCTAATATTTTCAAATGCCCAACCTCGGGGCCCCATCATAGAGCTGTACTAATTTCTCCTCTCCACCATTTTCTTTTTCATACTGTACACCTCAGAACCTCAGCCTTTTTCAGCTCTTAAAAAAAAATCAATAAATTTAACTGAGGTTTCCGAAGTCCAAAAGGAGTGAAATGATGAGAGACCTTGTAGCCCTTGTTTCTTGTCTTTGCACCTTTCATTTTGAAGGTCATTTATTAATCCTAGTATTGCCAGAACATATAAGGACACCAGACCCGTGTGTGCCCTTAATAAATCCACCCCCTTTCCGTTTTTGACAAGGGAGGGAGACTCTGAGGAACTAAATTCAGGACTATTCAGTTCAGCTATCCCACCTGTAGCTAACATTGAAAGCGCAAGATGTGATTTTTTCAAATAGTGCAACCACCTTACCTGAAAGGTCTCTGCATTCCAAATTAGCTTTAGAACGGATGGGGTCTCCCAAACTCTGTCTTCCCTCACTGTCCCTGAAGATAGTTCCTTTTCCCTGTTGAATCCCAGGTGGCGCTAGTGGTAAAGAACCTGCCTGCCAATGCAGGATACATAAGACTGCTGGGCAGGGCAACCCAGTCCAGTATTCTTGCCTGGAGAATCCCATGAACAGAGGAGCCAGACGGGCTATAGTCCATAGGGTCGCACAGGGTCAGACACGACTGAAGTGACTTAGCACACACACACAGCACATGGGGAAAACAGGAAGTACAGCCAAAATCCACCAACGGGCACTATCAAAGGTTACCAAGTTATTTCAAGCTTTTGTAGGTCCCAACTCCCACTGAGATGGCAACTACAAACTTGTGCCCTTTTCCTTTTATTTCTCAAAGTCATCTTACTCCCACCACCACACACATCTATCCACCTTTAGAAAACTCAACAGGTACTTCCCTCAGTTGTGGCCTGCTCCTCTTCATTTGTTTCTGAGCCTTGTGTGTTAGCCCATCAACCTGCCCAGATGTGAACCCTTCTGCAAAGGTCCTCTTATTTAGTCAAACATTTGCTAAACAACTATGAAGTAGTATGACTTTTACAAATCTCATAAACTAGAAAATCAAATTTAAGTCTGCTTCCCATCCAAATACAGGCCCTTCTTAATTTAGACCTTTTATTGATAGATGTGCTCTTGTGTTTGAAAAAAACCTGTCCATAACTCAGCACAAATGCCACCATAAGCAGAAAGGAGAGTGGGCAATTATAGCTAGCCAGCAATGTATGGCAGGGACCATTCCTTTCTGATCCACTGGTTTCCATTTACTCTCAAATGGCATTTGTGATGTTTCTATTCACCAGACAGAAAATTTAATTCATATTGACCACTTGTAATTTGGCTTTACGTTATTCCAGGAAAACATCCTTCCAATAATCTAGTTTATTTTGTCTGAAGGCTCTGGTGCCAAGAAATTAGCAAAGGCTTCACAGGAACTATTTTTTGAACCCAGCATCCCACAGGGGTGGGGATGGAGGTTAGTTTCATGGCCCTACTAGGTGCTGATCTTTTTACCATACAGACTGTAACTCCTCAACCAACAAGACAGAACTAAGATGAACATCAAAGTTTGGCTGACTACTACAGCCTTGAGTAGAGTAGTGACTCTTTTTGGAACTCAGTTTCTGACCCTGAGCCCTCCTTTGACCAGATTTTTGGGAAAATAATATGTCGTTCTTTTCCCTTATCCCAGGTGATGCTATTGTTTAGGGGTCTTATGTAGTACCCAAGTAAGGGGGTACAGTAAAGGTTTATGCTTCCAAGTCCTTAGATCCTGTCAATAACTGCTAGCCCTCTGCCCACATGGAATTTTTCAGGCACTGTGTCCTCTCCAAGATCTCTTCCACACTTGGGGGCACAGAACTCAATGCCACGGTCACTTGCTATTCCATCTACCTAGACATTTTACACAGCTCTTTCTCTGTTGAGTCTTCATGCCAATCAAGTGTTGCTTCTCGAAGTATATGCTGCTTGAGCTCCCAGAGAGCACTCTCTCTCTGCATCGTTCACCCCAAGAAGAGGGGAGTAAGGAAAAGAAAAATCTTTTTTTTAAGTTAATGCAAATCTTTCTCCCTTCTAGTTTCCTGGCTCAGATACTTTGTCTCTGCACCTGCACCCAATCCACCTTTCCTAGGGCTTACACTTTTGGAACATGAAAGTCATAGAGACTGGCAGAGTGTTTGTTTTCCTACTTTTCTCCTCCCTCCCCTGAGATATACCACAAAGGTGACTACTTTGGGGAAGACGAGAGAAAATAGAAAGGGGGGAAGAAAAAATCCATTTATATCTCAAAATAATATTGCAGCACATTCTCCTTCAATTAAATGTTAGCATGTCAGCAAAGAAAATTTACTTGTCATCCAGATGCCTCCTCCCAGAGCTTGGATGCCTGGGTGATCTTTTCTCCAGGCAAGCCTTGGCACCTGGGGAGTTTCTCACCTGGATCATCTAGGGTATGTTAATGTCCTCCCGGGAGGCTCTCCTTCTTCTAGCACAAGTTGAGTGTTCCCTGAGTAAGAATAAGCATCGCTTACCTCAGAAATGAATGGGCTTTCCTGGTGGCTCAATGGTACAAAATCTGCCTACCAATGCAGGAGATGCAGGTTCGATCCCTGGGTCAGGAAGATCCCTTGGAGAAGGAAATGGCAACCCTCTCCAGTATTCTTGCCTGGGAAATCCCAAGGACAGAGGAACCTGGCAGACTACAGTCCATGGGGTCACAAAGAGTCAGACATGACTTAGTGACTAAACAACCTCAGCAATGACCTCAGAAATGAGCAGTTATCTTTGGTATAGTGACTGACTTAGAAACACTCCACCTTTCAGATTGGACAGTGTAATTTCTCAAGGCTTGCAATGGAGTCTGATCTCTCCTAAACACAATCTTCCCTAATGGGAAGGTCATGTGTGTGTGTCTGTGTGTGTGCTCAGTCATGTCGGACTGTTTGTCCTTGGGATTTTCCAGGCAAGAATACTGGAGTGGGTTGCCATTTCCTTCTCCAGGGAATCTTCCTGACCCAGGGATAAAACCCATGTCTTTTGTGTCTCCTGCATTGGCATGTGGATTATTTACCACTGAGCCACCTGGGAAGCCCAATCCATATTGTTGTTGTTCAGTCACTAAATTGAGTCTGACTATCTGTGACCCCATGCACTGCAGCACGCCAGGCTTCCCTGTCCTTCAGTATCTCCCAGAGTTTTCTCAAACTCTGAGCAATGATGAGTCCGTTGAGTCAATGATGCCATCCAACCATCTCATCCTCTGCTGCCCCCTTCTCCTCCTGCCCTCAATCTTTCCCAGCATCAGGGTCTTTTTCAACAAGTTGGCTCTTCACATCAGGTGGCCAAAGTATAGAAGCTTCATCATCAGTCCTTCCAATGAATATTCAGGGTTTATTTCGTTTGGGATTGACTGGTTTGGTCTCTTTGCAGTCCAAGGGACTCTCAGGAGTCTTCTCCAGCACCATAGTTCAAAAGCATCAATTTGATGCTCAACCTTCTTTATGGTCCAACTCTCACATTTGTGCATGACTAGTGAAAAAACCATAGCTTTGACTATACAAACCTTTGTTGGCAAAGTGATGTCTCTGCTTTGTCTAGGTTTGTATGCTGTTTAGGTTTGTCATAGCTTTTCTTCCAAGGTTCAAGTGTCTTTTAATTTCATGGCTGCAGTCACCATCTGCAGTGATTTTGGAGCCCAAGAAAATAAAATCTACCACTGTTTCCACTTTCCCTGTGTTTGTCATGAAATGATGGGACCAGATGCCTCAGTCTTAATTTTTTGAATGTCGAGCTCTCAGCCAGCTTTTTTCACTCTCCTCTTTCACCCTTATCAAGAGGTTATTTAGTTCTTCCTTGCTTTCTGCCTTTAGAATGGTGTCATCTGCATGTTTGAGGTTATTGATGTTTCTCCTGGCAATCTGATTCCAGCTTGTGCTTCATCTAGCCTGCCATTTTGCATGATGTACTCTGCATATAAGTTAAATAAGCAAGGTGAGAATATACATCTTTGACGTACTCCTTTCTCAATTTTGAACCAGTCCATTGTTACATGTCCAGTTCTAACTGTTGCTTCTTGGTCTGCATACAGGTTTTTCAGGAGGCAGGTAAATTGGTCTGGTATTTCCATCTCTTTAAGAATTTTCCACAATTTGTTGTGTCCCACACAGTCAAAGGCTTTAGCATAGTCAATGAAGTTTTCTGGAATTCCCTTGCTTTCTCTATGATCCAATGAATGATGGGAATTTAACCTCTGGTTCCTCTGCCTTTTCTAAATCCAGCTTGTTCATCTGGAATTTCTCAGTTCATGTACTGTTGAAGGCTAACTTGAAGAATTTTGAGCATTACCTTGCTAGTATGTGAAATAAGCGCAACTGTACAATAGTTTGAATATTCTTTGCCATTGCCCTTTTTGGGGATTGGAATGAAAACTGACCTTTTCCAGTCTTATGGTCACTGCTGAGTTTTCCATATATCAGGGAGAAAATTTAAGTTAAGTTCCTCTGCCTCCTCCTTTATCTGGAGGAGGAAATAGCAACCCACTCCAGTATTCTTGCCTGAAAAAAAATCTCTGGACAGAGGGACCTGGCGGTCTACAGTCCATGGGGTTGCAAAGAGCCAGATATGACTGACTAACTCTTGCAGAGCCTAAAAAAAGAGTAAGCCCACTTACTAAAACTTGCTAGATGTCTGAAATTGTAACTGCTCTGCAAAGACCCCATGTTTGCAGGATACAGAGCCTGAGTTGGGATAGCTGGAATAGACTTTTCCCTCTCCAAAAGAGGATTAGTTCTACTAGAAATGTACAGTATAGTACATTTTTCTGAGAATCAGAAAATTCAGTCTCCTGGGCTAATAAACAAGTCTGCCTTGACCTATCTACCGTTCCTTTCTCTCTCCTTCCCTTCCACTGGCCCTTCTGTGTATGTTCCAAAATTCCATAATAGTCTTTCAAAGCAGTTTTGTTATTAATACAAATCCTTCCTGTAGCAGGAATGGGTCAGAGTCTACCACCACTGCCACCACTACTACTATTAGAACAACTGCTACTACTACTAGTAATAAGACAAGATTTACTATGTGATTTATAAAAACCCATTGAATTCTATGAGGTAAAAGCTATTATTAACACTATTTTTCAGACTAGTAAACCAGTGCACAAAGGAGTTAAAGAATTCATCTTAACATTCCCCCACCACAAACTCATTCCACAATCCTGGTCTATTACACAATGCTGAGGCCTGGGAGCAGAGGTCCATTAAGTCCTTGGTCACCAGGCAGCACAACTTACCAGTCCATTGCCTCCCCACACAGTGTTCCTTTATGGTCTAGAAAGTCTTGGTTGCACAGGGACCCTGCCAATTACTTGGGAATTTCTGTTAAAGCTTCCTAGGATATTCTCTCTTCTCTCAAGTTTTCCTGTCTACCTAGGGGTTGTGCCACGAAACAGGACACAGGTCCCCTCTACCCAGGACCCAGGGGTCTGTGTAACATTACATTATCACCAACCCTAGTACCAGGAAAAGTTATCTCTAGGCTGGATAAAATCCTTCTCCCTTCATATTTTCTGGCCAAGATGCTTTGTCTATATTCCTAATCCTCTTCCTCTAAGGATGTAGGCTTTTGAAACACAAAAACAAAGAGGTTGGAAAGTAAAATCTGCTCTTTGTCTTGTGCGGCTCTTCCCGGAGACAATAAATCTTGGGTGGGAAGCAGGGTCAGGGAGAAGGAGATACAGATAGGAAAAGCAGTAACTACAGAAAACATAAAATTATTGGGACTTCCCTGCCAGTCAAATGGCTAAGATTCTGCACTTCCAATGCAGGGGGCATGAGTTTGATCCCTGGTTGGGGAACTAAGGTCCCACATACCACACAGCACAGCAACCCCCCCCCAAAGATATTTGTTTCAATTCTGTGCAAAAAAAGATAGTTTATTTAATATATGATGCTTTCAAATTTGGTCATCCAACTAGAAGATCACAAAGATCCCTACCTTATGCCACATACCAAAAAACTTCCAGATGAATGTTCTTTTCTCTGCTTCCATCCATTGCTGATGGAAGTATGACTCATTAATATCTTTTTTGCAAAGTAATCTAGAAGAATATAATAAAATAGAAAAAATCTCCAGTATCAGTTTGGAATGGTTTGGGCTGCAAGTGATAGAAAATCTGACTAATAGTGGCTTAAACAAATAAAGGTTTGTTTTTCTCTCACACATAACAAGAAATCTGAAGGGACACAGATGCTAAGCTGCTCAACAAAGTAGTCAAGAACATAAGCTTTAACTGTCCTTCTGTTCCACCACCCTTGACATGTTGGCTTTTGTCCCTAGACATTTTAATTCATGCTTATAAGATGGCTACTAAATCGAGATATCACAGCTGTATTTAAAGCAGAAAAGGGAGTAAGGGAATGGCAATGGCCAGGAAAGCAAGATGTACCACTCTCCTTTTTTTCAGGGAAGGCATTTTTTTCCAGACATCCCCTAAGAAATTACCCATACATCTCCTTTGTCATAACTGGATCATATAGTCCAGGGAACAGAACCAAATTCTTTGAGATCAGGGTTCTCTGCCTAATACCTGAACAAAGTTAGCATTCTGTTAGCAGAAAAGAAGGCAGAGAATGCCAGGTGATTAGGCAATTAATGTCTGCTACATACACTTACCCTCTGACTAAGCTGTTCAGAGTCTATCCTACAGAAATAAAAGCACCAAGAAACCTGCATTCCCATCAATAGGGTAGTGGCTATATAATTTCTGTTAATAATGCTGGTTAGTGGTATAGTTTTAAAAGAGTATTAGACTGTGAGTCAGGAAACCTGGGCAAAATAATTTTGCTGCTACTTGGAGAAAAGAGAAGTACGCAATTATAGTCCCTGCTTCAGGTAGACTTAGAATGCAGATGAAGAGATAAGGCATAAACAGGTGAAAAGGAAAATAATAATTCAAGAATTGTTACAGGGTACTGAACAACTAATTGGCATGTGCATGTTGCTTATAATAAGTGTTGCAAGCAGTCAGGCATTCATTCATTCTTAGGATTTTAGTACATAAGCTAATATATCAGAACTTCCCTGGGTAGCTGCCTTTGCATTCTCCCTTTTCTCAAAATTGGTGTCTAAGATTTAACTCTCATCTGGTTTCCAAATTCAGTGAATGATCTCCTGGCTTGTTACCATCTAACATAATCTGCCCTGTTCACTGGGTCTGGGGCCCAGCTTTGCTCTCCTCCTGTCCATCTCCTTACCAGAAACCAGTCCTAAAATCTGTCCTGGGAAAGGTTAAGTTTGTACTTCTTACTGTCAGATTTCCATGATGCTGCTTACATGAATCTGAACTGCATCAGCCTCCTTGCTAGTCTCTTTGCCTATGTTCCCATACCACCAGTAGGGGAATGGTAGCCATCAATGATTATTCTAAGCCACAGATCCATCCTATCATTTATCTGCTTAAAAACCTTCAATGGGCTCCTAGGGATTAACAGGGACCAGATTTACCCTCTGCATAAAACAATTTAAAAGTAGACAAAATATATGTAAAAATTATTTTCAGACATTGAACATCAAGCAGTACAGAAAAATAAGTCCTGAGAGATGGGAAATAAATGAGGTGAATTCTGTAATTGCCTCAGCTAACTCCTGAAGACAGGTTTCAGGCCACAGTTCAGGGATAAGGGATTCAAATGGAGCTTGGTGTTCTCCCTGAATTGAGGAGGTGGAGCTGAGGATTCAGGGAAGCCAGGATAGCCAGACTTCATAAAGCTAAATTCCATAATAGAAGTTCCAAAAAAAGAGGGAAGGTGAGAAATATATTTAAAAAACTGTTGGCAAAAATTTCCCACTTTGTTGAAAATTAGAAGGTCTAGTCAAGGCTATGGTTTTTCCCGTGGTCATGTATGGATGTGAGAGTTGGACTGTGAAGAAAGCTGATCGCCGAAGAATTGATGCTTTTGAACTGTGGTGTTGGAGAAGACTCTTGAGAGTCCCTTGTACCGCAAGGAGATCCAACCAGTCCATTCTAAGGGAGATCGATCCTGGGTGTTCATTGGAAGGACTGATGCTGAAGCTGAAACTCCAATACTTTGGCCACCTCATGCAATGAGTTGACTCACTGGAAAAGACTCTGATGCTGGGAAAGGTTGGGGGCGGGAGGAGAAGGGGACGACGGAGAATGAGATGGCTGGATGGCATCACCGACTCTGTGGACATGAGTTTGAGTGAACTCCGGGAGTTGGTGATGGATAGGGAGGCCTGGCGTGCTGTGATTCATGGGGTCGTGGAGAGTCGGGCACGACTGAGCGACTGAACTGACTGAACTGACAGGGAGAGTGTAGAACTGCACAGAGAAAGAACTCCAGAGACCTGCAGAGAGTTCCTCTTGAATCGTCAGCTGAACACTGGTCAGGACATTCATGTGAAGAAATTATCCGAGGCTCAGAAAAGAATTACCTGAAAGAAGCAGGGGGGTATTCTTGGGGCTCATGTAGAGCTGAGATCATTTACATTTCCAAAAGCTGGTGTGGAAAAAATTTCTAACATATGCAGCATCAGGAAAAGTACTCAGAGGCATATTACCTCAGTAGTAAGGCAAATTAGCCTAAAGACTATTCTGTTCCCATCTACAATGCATGAGAGTAAGCTTCAAAGGGATAAAATTGTTTCCAAGTGATTTATCCTTGTCCCAAAACAAAGTTCAAAATCATTTAAAGGAATAAAAAGAAAATCCAGAACCCAACATGGTAAAAGTCACAATGGCTCAGTTCAGTTCAGTCATTCAGTCATATCCAGCTCTTTGCCACCTCATGGACTGCAGCACTCCAGGTTTCCCTGTCTAACACCAACTCCCAGAGCTTGCTCAAACTCATGTTCACTGAGTCGGTGATGACATCCAACCATCTCATCCTCTGTCGTCCCCTTCTGCTTCCGCCTTCAATCTTTCCCAGCATCAGTGTCTTTTGCAATGAGTCAGTTCTTCCCATCAGGTACCGAAGTACTAGAGCTTCAGCTTCACCATCAATCAGTCTTTCCAACGAATATTCATGACTGATTTCCTTTAAGATTGACTGGTTTGGTCTCCTTGCTGTCCAAGGGACTCTCAAGAGTCTTTTCCAAACCACAGTTCAAAAGCATCAATTTTTCAGTGCTCAGCTTGACCTGATGGACAGAGTGTCGGATGAACTATGGATGGAGGTTCATGACATTGTACAGGAGACAGGAATAAAGACCATCCCCAAGAAAAAGAAATGCAAAAAAGCAAAGTGGCTGTCGGAGGAGGCCTTACAAATAGCTGTGAAAAGAAGGGAAACAAAAAGCAAAGAAGAAAAGCAAAGATATACCCATTTGAATGCAGAGTTCCAAAGAATAGCAAGGAGAGATAAGAAAGCCTTCCTCAGTGATCAATGCAAAGAAAAAGAGAAAAAAAATAGCACAGGAAAGACTAGAGATCTCTTCAAGAAAATTAGAGATACCAAGGGAATATTTCATGCAAAGATGGGCACAATAAAGGACAGAAATGGTAGGGACCTAACAGAAGCAGAAGATATTAAGAAGAGGAGGCAAGAATACACAGAAGAACTGTACAAAAAGATTTTCATGACCCAGATAATCACGGTGGTGTGACTACTCACCTAGAGCCAGACATCCTGGAATGTGAAGTCAAGTGGGCCTTAGGAAGCATCAGTATAAACAAAGCTAGTGGAGGTGATGGAATTCCAGTTGAGCTATTTCAAATCCTGAAAGATGATGCTGTGAAAGTGCTGCACTCAATATGCCAGCAAATTTGGAAAACTCAGCACTGGCCAAAGGATTGGAAAAGGTCAGTTTTCATTCCAATCCCAAAGAAAGACAATGAGAAAGAATGCTCAAACTACCGCACAATTGCACTCATCTCACATGCTAGTAAAGGGATGCTTAAAATTCTCCAAGCCAGCCTTCAGCAATACATGAACCATGAACTTCCAGATGTTCAAGATGGTTTTAGAAAAGGCAGAGGAACCAGAGATCAAATTGCCAACCAGAAATCATGGAAAAGCAAGAGAATTCCAGAAAAGCATCTATTTCTGCTTTATAGACTATGAAAAGCCTTTGACTGTGTGGATCACAATAAACTGTGGAACATTCTGAAAGAAAGATGGGAATACCAGACCACCTGACCTGCCTCTTGAGAAACCTGTATGCATGTCAGGAAGCAACAGTTAGAACTGGACATGGAACAACAGACTGATTCCAAATAGGAAAAGGAGTACGTCAAGGCTGTATATTGTCACCCTGCTTATTTAACTTATATGCAGAGTACATCATGAGGAACGCTGGGCTGGAAGAAGCACAAGCTGGAATCAAGATTGCTGGGAGAAATATCAATAACCTCAGATATGCAGATAACACCACCCTTATGGCAGAAAGTGAAGAGGAACTCAAAGGCCTCTTGATGAAAGTGAAAGAGGAGAGTGAAACGGTTGGCTTGAAGCTCAACACTCAGAAAACAAAGATCATGGCATCTGGTCCCATCACTTCATGGGAAATAGATGGGGAAACAGTGGAAACAGTGGCTGACTTTATTTTTGGGGGCTCCAAAATCACTGCAGATGCTGATTGCAGCCATGAAATTAAAAGACGCTTTCTGCTAGGAAGGAAAGTTATGACCAACCTAGATAGCACATTCGGAGAAGGCAATGGCAAGCCACTCCAGTACTCTTGCCTAGAAAATCGCATGGACAGAGGAGCCTGGTAGGCTGCAGTCCATGGGGTCGCTACTAGTCGGACACGACTGAGCGACTTCACTTTCACTTTTCACTTTCACACATTGGAGAAGGAAATGGCAACCCACTCCAGTGTTCTTGCCTGGAGAATCCCAGGGACGGCGGAGCCTGGTCGACTGCCGTCTATCGGGTCGCACAGAGTCGGACACAACTGAAGCGACTTAGCAGCAGCAGCAGCAGATAGCACATTAAAAAGCAGAGACATTACATTGTCAACAAAGGTCCATCTAGTCAAGGCTATGGTTTTTCCAGTGGTCATGTATGGATGTGAGAGTTCAACTATAAAGAAAGCTGAGTGCTGAAGAATTGATGCTTTTGAACTGTGGTGTTGGGGAAGACTTTGAGAGTCCCTTGTACTGCAAAGAGAGCCAACCATTCCATCCTAAAGGAGATCAGCCCTGAATATTCATTGGAAGGACTGATGTTGAAGCTGAAACTCCAAAACTTTGGCCACCTGGTGCAAAGAGCTGACTCATTTGAAAAGACCCTGATGCTGGGAAAGATTGAGGGCAAGAGGAGAAGGGGATGACAGAGGATAAGATGGTTGGATGGCATCACCGACTCAATGGACATGGGTTTGGGTGGACTCCGGGAGTTGGTGATGGACAGTGAGGCCTGGCATGTTGCAGTCCATGGGGTTGCAAAGAGTCAGACACACTGAGTGACTGAACTGAACTGAACAGCTTTCTTTATGATTCAACTCTCACATCCATACATGACTACTGGGAAAACCATAGCTTTGACTAGATGGACCTTTGTCAGTAAAGTATTGTCTCTGCTTTTTAATATGCTGTCTAGGTTGGTCAGAGCTTTTCTTCCAAGGAGCAAGTGTCTTTTAATTTCATGAGTGCAGTCACATCTGCAGTGGTTTTGGAGCCCCTCAAAATAAAGTCTGTCATTGTTTCCATTGTTTCCCCATCTATTTGCCATGAAGTGATGGGACCAGATACCATGATCTTCATTTTTTGAATATTGAGTTTTAAGCCAACTTTTTCACTCTCCTCTTTCCTTTTCATTGAAAGGCTCTTTAGTTCCTGTTTGCTTTCTGCCATAAGGGTGGTGTAATCTGCTTACCTGAGGTTATTAATATTTCTCCAAGCAGTCTTGATTCCAGCTTGTGCTTCATCCAGCCTGGTGTTTCTCATGATGTACTCCGCATTTAAGTTAAATAAGCAGCGTGACAATATATAGCCTTGACGCACTCCTTTCCCATTTTGAAACCAGTCTATTGTTCCCTGTCCTGTTCTAACTGTTGCTTCTTGACCCGTGTACAGATTTCTCAGGAGGCAGGTCAGGTAGTCTGGTATTCTCTTGAAGAATTTTCCACTGTTCGTTGTGATCCACACAGTCAAAGGTTTTAGCATAGTCAATGAGGCAGAAGTATATGTTTTTCTGGAATTCTCTTGCTTTTTCTATGATCCAATGGATGTCAGCAATTTGATCTCTGATTCCTCTGCCTTTTCTATATCCAGCTTGAACACCTGGAAATTCTCGGTTCACATACTGTTGAAGCCTAGCTTAGAGAATTTTGAACATTACTTTGTTAGCATATTAAATGAGTGCAATTGTGCAGTAGCTTGAACATCCTTTGGCATTTTTCTTTGGGATTGGAATGAAAACTCACCTTTCCCAGTCCTGTGACCACTGCTGAGTTTTCCACATTTGCTGGCATATTGAGTGCAGCACTTTCACAGCATCATCTTTCAGGATTTGAAATAGCTCAACTGGAATTCCAGCACCTCCACTAGCTTTGTTCGTAGTGATGCTTCCTAAGGCCCACTTGACTTTGCACTCCAGCATGTCTGGCTCTAGTTATCTGGGTCATTAAGACTTTATTTGTATAGTTCTTTTGTGTATTCTTGCCACTTCTTGTTAATCTCTTCTGCTTCTGTTAGGTTCATGACATTTCTGTCATTTATTGTGCCCATCTTTGCATGAAATGTTCCCTTGGTATCTCTAATTTTCTTGAAGAGATCCCTAGTCTTTCCCATTGTATTGTTTTCCTCTTTTTCTTAGCATTGATCACTGAGGAAGGCTTTCTTATGTCTCCTTGCTATTCTTTGTAACTCTTCATTCATATGGATGTATCTTTCCTTTTCTCACAATGTCTGGGATTCAATTTAAAAAATGATCAGGCATGTACAATAGCAGAAAAATGCAATCAATATGGAGAAATCAATCAATAGAAAGAAACCCACAAATGAAACAGTGAGAAAATTAATTGAAGAAGGTATTAAAACACCTATTATAAATATGTTTTATATGTTGAAGAAGGAGAGGGCAATGGCAAGCCACTCCAGTACTCTTGCCTAGAAAATCCCATGGGTGGAGGAGCCTGGGAGGCTGCAGTCCGTGGGGTCGCTAAGGGTCGGACACGACTGAGCGACTTCACTTTCCCTTTTCACTTTCACACATTGGAGAAGGAAATGGCAACCCACTCCAGTGTTCTGGCCTGGAGAATCCCAGGGACAGGGGAGCCTGGTGGGCTTCCGTCTATGGGGTCACATAGAGTCGGACACGACTGAAGTGACTTACCAGCAGCAGCAGAGAGAAGAGTGAGCATATTAAGGAGAAAGATGGAAGATTTTTTTAATGGACCCAAATTGAACTTCTAGAGATAAAAAGTCATTGTCTGAAATGAAAAATACAATGGAGGGGATTAATAGCCTCATTATTTTCCAACAAAGTGTTCTGACATCCACAGAAGAGATAACACAGTTCTTGAAAGCATAATGCTTATAAGCATAAGGCCTACTTTTGAAGAGAACTTCTGTACTCAGTAGGTTATATTGTTTCCAGACAGGAATTCTGCTATCATTTTATCATTGCTCAGCATATAAAGTATCTTTAAAAAAAAAACAAGTTTCTTAAAAGATTTTCTTCAACATTGGACATTGTAGAAGAAAAGATAAATGAACGTGAAAACATAGCTATAGAAACTATCCAAAGTTAAATACACAAAGGGGGGAAAAAGACCAAAAAACATGAACAGAGCTATAGTGAGCTGTGCAACAACTTCAAGGAGCCTTTATATACATGTAATTGAAGTTTCAAAAAGAGGGAGGGTGAGAAAAAATATTTGAAAAACTGTTGGCTGAAAAATTTCCCGGTTTATTGAAAATTAGAAACCACAGATCCAGGAAGTTAAAAAAAAACGCAAGCAGAATAAACATTCAGAAAACTAACACTAAGGCATGCCATAACCAAATTGCTTAAAACCAGTGATAAAAATCTTAAAGCAGCTTGTTTAAAAAAAGATACTTTATGTACAGGACAATGGTAAGGATGATAGCAGATTTCTTGTTGGAAACAATATAACCTGTTGACAACAGAAGCTCCCTTCACAAGTAAATCTTACATTTGAAAGCATTCTGTTTGAAGAACTGTTATCTCTCAGCCATGAAAGGGAATGAAATTGGGTCATGTGTAGAGATGTGGATGGACCTCAAGACAGTTATACAGAGTGAAGTAAGTCAGAAAGAGAACAATATGGTATCTTCCATACATGACCACGGGAAAAACCATTGCCTTGACTAGACGGACCTTGGTTGGCAAAGTAATGTCTCTGCTTTTTAATATACTATCAAGGTTGGTCATAACTTTCCTTCCAAGGAGCAAGCGTCTTTTAATTTCATGGCTGCAATCAGCATCTGCAGTGATTTTGGAGCCCCAAAAAACAAAGTCTGACACTGTTTCCACTGTTTTTCCATCTATTTCCCATGAAGTGATGGGACCAGATGCCATGATCTTTGTTTTCTGAATGTTGAGCTTCAAGCCAACCTTTTCACTCTCCTCTTTCACTTTCATCAAGAGGCTTTTGAGTTCCTCTTCACTTTCTGCCATAAGGGTAGTGTCATCTGCATATCTGAGATTATTGATATTTCTCCCGGCAATCTTGGACTGTGAAGAAGGCTGACCGCCGAAGAATCGATGCTTTTGAACTGTGGTGTTGGAGAAGACTCTTGAGAGTCCCTTATACTGCAAGGAGATCCAACCAGTCCATTCTAGAGGAGATCAATCCTGGATGTTCATTGGAGGGACTGATGCTAAAGCTGAAACTGCATTACTTTGGCCACCTCATGCGACGAGTTGACTCACTGGAAAAGACTCTGATGCTGGGAAAGGTTGGGGGCGGGAGGAGAAGGGGACGACGGAGAATGAGATGGCTGGATGGCATCACCGACTCTGTGGACATGAGTTTGAGTGAACTCCGGGAGTTGGTGATGGACAGGGAGGCCTGGCGTTCTGTGATTCATGGGGTCGCGGAGAGTCGGACACGACTGAGTGACTGAACTGAACTGAATGCATATATGTGGAGTCTGAAAAAATTGGTGTAGACAATCTTATTTACAAAGCAGAAATAGCAACACAGACATAGAAAATACATATGGATACAAGGGGGAGGGCAGGGTGTGATGGACTGGGAATTTGGGATTGACATATTTACACTACTGATACTTAAAATGGATAACTAATGAGAACCTACTGAATAGCACAGGGAACTCTACTCAGTTCTCTGTGGTGACCTAAATAGGAAGGAAATCCAAAAGATAGGGGATATGTGTATACATATAGCTGATTCACTTTGCTGTACAGTAGAAACTAACACAACATTGTTAAGCAACTATATTCGAATCAAAAATTTTGTAAATATAAATACAATTTAAAAAAAAACGGTGACATCTCTTCTGTTGACCTCAGCAAATATTTGCTGGAAAATAATGAGGCTCAGGTTTGTTTATTTATTTATTTATTACATCCATTAATTTAACACACTCCATGTTCAACTTAAGGTAAGAACCCAGGTGCATGCATGCGTGGTTAGTCACTACAGTCATGTCTGACTCTTTGCTACACTATGGACTGTAGCCCACCAGGCTCCTCTACTCATGGGATCCTCCAGGCAAGAATACTGTAGTGGGTTGCCATGCCCTCCTCTAGGGAATCTTCCCAACCTGGGGATCGAACGTATGTCTGCCTGTGTCTTCTGCATTGCAGGCAGATTCTTTACCCACTGAGCTGCCTGGGAAGCCCGGAGAACCCAGGACAGAAGGCCAAGTCCCAGCATTTGAGCTTACAGTTTAGTCAGGGGCCCAAAAAAGATCTGTGGTTTTATAATCTCCAACAAATTTTTTAAGTGTTTGGTCATTAGTTTTTTTTAACAGTTTTGGTTTTAATGTTAGGAATATGGACTTGTTGATAATGGCTTCCAAACGATTGAGCAGGGAATTTTTATGTGAACTTTAAGGTGTCTTTTCAACCCTCTTGGCAAATCAGTGGAATTGGAAAACCAGCCTTCTTTTTTCATTTGATACTACTGTATATAGCAAGTTGTATCCTGATCAGTAGCTCCGTGGAGCTGTGAACTTCTCTTATTCTGGAATCCCATATATATCAGTAGCAATCTATACCGATTCCCAATCCAAAACCTAACAAATTTATCCTTTTCCTTCATCATTACATTGTGCCCTTTGGACTCAGTTTTCAGTGATGTATTTTCACTCATCTGTACCTATTCTTTTACCTTGTTCTTTTCTTTCACACTAGAATCCTCTTGACCAGCTGCTCTAATATGCTTATCTGAAGAGTCTCAGCAAAAACACATTGCTTTTGATGTGTTTATTTATTTATTTTTAATATATTTATTTTAATTGGAGGCTAATTACTTTACAATATTGTATTGGTTTTGCCATACATGGACATGAATCTGCCCCGGGTAGTGTTACTAGTCTTTGTATGTTTTATGGTATTAGTTCTTTCACTGTTTTTGGCTTTCCATTTGTATTTTATATAAAATAATAAGAGAAAGTGTAGTAAAATATTTGAATCACTGCAAAATCTGCTCTACCACGATGGCTTTGTTGTCATAACTGGAGGGTTGGCTAGCAGGCAATAGCTTGAAATATTTGTCTGATGTGTTCAAGTCCAAATTTAGTCCAAAGAAGATGGTTTAGATATGTTAATATATAATGTATAACTGTGCAGATGTTATAAAAGTCAAGTGTATAAAATCTGGAAGCCTGTGAAACCAAATAACCCTAATACAAACCAGAAAGTAATGTGTGCTATAAACAGGTATCAACTTAGAAATAGCTATGGGGAGTTATGGGAGATCAGATTGAAGCAACATTGATGTGGGGCTTGAAAGACTGGTAAGATGTAGACAGGCCAAGATGATGGGAAAGGACCTTCTAGGTGGAAGCAAAGACTTGCTTGCATATTTGAAGTTTGTAACTTCCTTGGGTTGGTAGGAAAAATTCAAGCTTCCTTTATTCCTATCTACTCCCAAAATGGAGGACTTGTGATAAGGTTTAGGAACACAGAATTGAATCACTCTCTTAGGAGTAGAACTTGAGAGGTTAAAAGCTGTTGCCATAGGATCTCTACTTTGGCATATCTCTATCTTGACCTTCCCCTTGCTTGGATATCTTTCTTTGTCTAGTTAACCTGTTGGATTGTGCCTTTTCTCCAGTGCAGGTGAAAGGATAGAAATATCCATTCCTAGACCACCGTCCTTCACTGAGCAGGCCAACTGGGAACTTGGATAGAGTCCAAAAGATTGGAAACCTGGAAATGGAGGATGATATTGAGGCATGTTCTGCTCTAATCCCTCTAAGCCAGGGTTTCCCAGCTTTAGTACTGTTGATATTCTTTGTTGTGGTGGCTAGTCTGTGCGTTGTAGGTTGTTTAGCAGAGTCCCAAGTAGATGCTTGTAGCACCTCCTCCACAGAGAGGAGAAAGGGCAAAATCACCCATGTTGAGAACCACTGCTCTAAGCCTTATGAAAATGTTATCTATGATTCTAGCTACTCATAGTCTGACTAGTAAGACTGAGAGGGACAGAAAGAACCCAGGATATGAGCCCAAATGGAAGGACCAAGAAATTTAATTGGCCAGTCTCTAGTTTAGACCCTAAGCTGAAAAGCTTCATCTCTTTTAGACTCCTCATAGTTCATACATGCTCTAGAGTAAGATCTGGATGTCTTCCTAATCCTGCATTGCAGTTTCTTCTCATAGAGCACAATTAACATCTAATATGGCTCATCCACCTTTGGTGAACATCTACACACATACTGTGGTGATGCCAGTATCTCTGCTTACTGTCTGGGGAATGGTGGTAGATGCTTCTCAATATCCTGTGAAAGTTTGGAGAGTAGGCAGAGGTCATGGAAAGGGGTCTAATTATCTCTCACTAGCCAGTTTGTGAATCTTGCCATCTGACACCTCTCAGGGTAAGGAAGACCAGGGCAACATTCAGCTTCATCTCAGAAAGATCTAGACCTCTCTTCTTCCTGAGGACTTCTTCATTAAGAAGATAGCCCAAGTCATAGCATCAGAATTAAGAATTCAGGCCCCTACCAAGCACCCAGGTGACATTCTTCTGACTGAAAAAAAAGAGAGAAATAAAGTGCTTTGGATATATTGGGGGCTTTAAGTTTTTCCTTATGAAGAAAAGATTAATTTGCTCATGGAATGGACTTCCTATTATTAAATTTTATTGGGCATTATTTAGTCATTATATTAATAGTTACTTGAAACACATTGTAAAATTCAATATGTAGATCTGGGTTGCATAGCAGGTACATTGTTCTAAATTCCCCACTCCCCCTACAAAGTCACTCCTCACAGAGTTTTTCCACAGCCTCATTGAGTGGGCAATGGGCCTTTGTCACCTCACACCTGGGATATAGCTGATTGGATCAGGTTAGGCACTTAACCTGAGCTAATCAGCTTCTCTTCCCTAAGAATTTGGAAGGGGGACTCAGTAACTTCAGTTAGCGAGCCACAGGTGCTGGACTGACGTAGAAGTAGTTTTGGAGGCCATGTGTGGGCTATACAAACTGATGAGCTGGCAAAGAATTAAGTCTTCGGTCTGTTTAGTTTCTGTTTCCCCCACAAGGTTATAAGATCAAAGAACATAGGAACCATGTCTCTTTTGCACACTAGAGTAGTCCCAGAGTCTGGTACAGTGCCTGATGCATAATAGACACTCAATAAATATTCATCAAAAAAAGTTTTGACCAGTTTTACCCCGGTGGCTCAGCAGTAAAGAACCTGCCTGCCAATGTAGGAGACAAAGCGGAAGCCATGAGTTCAATCCCAGGGTGGGAAAGATCCCCTGGAGAAGGAAATGATAACCTACCCCAGTATTCTTGCCTGGAGAAGTCCGTGGACAGAGGAGCCTGGTGGGCTATAGTCCATGGGATTGCAAAACAGTCGGACATGGCTTAGCAACTAAACAACAACAAACCGCCTGAGAGAATGCATATGTGTGCTCAGTCATTTCAGTCATGTCCAACTCTTTGTCCTCTTCCAGGGGATCTTTCCGACCCAAGGATTGAATCCATGTCTCCTGTGTCTCCTGCATTGCAGGTGGATTCTTTACCACTGAACCACTGGGGAAACCCACTTAAGAGAATAAATAATGGCTATTTGTCTTCTTTCTCTGATTAACTGTTTAAGCATTCATCTGCCTTTATTAATAGGAAGTCACTGTTTCCCTTTTGAGGGCTCTATCCCCCCTAAACTTGGTAAAGAAGATAAGAACCTATTCATTCCAAGGTGATGAGTCCTATTTCTAAATTCTAGGCAGAGGGAGAGAGAACTGGAAAGCCTAGTCAGTGCACTAGCACCATTGTTTTTCTTGTCATCTCCCCTGGTCATGCATAGTGCAGGAGTTTTGAGTGTCAAGGTTACAGGTCTTTGAGTTAATTCTTCATGCTCAGCTATTGACCCTCAAAACATATCACTGTGTTTTGTAGATTCAGTCCTGGGGCTTTAAATCTTAGAATCAGCCCAAACCCCAAGAATCCTTAGGTTCTGGTGTTGATCCCAGATAAGCAGCCCAGATTTTTTCTGCCTAAAAGGTAATTTTTCCTTTGGGACCACTGGCATCCTTTCTTGCCATTCCGCAGATGTCTAAAACTTTGAATCTAAGCAAAAAGTAATTGGATTCTTGTCCCTTTCCCTCTCAGAAAGCCCTTGGCCTTCTTATGCAGATTTCTCTACTCTTTCCCCCAAGACTCTCCAGAACTCTGAATAACATTGTTAATACACAGCAGGGGAAAGGTCTCCTTATTTCTTGGCTAAGAGTGCCTTTCTGCCTTCCATTTACATGACTTAGGGAACTAGGCAAATCATTTTTTTCTATGATAAAATATCTGCCCAGAGTGAGTCACAGTCTTCATGACATCAAAAAGAGTGGGATTTTTTTTCAATTCCACTCTACTAGGTACCTAGCTATATAAGAACAAAGATGCAATTACCTGGAATGTGCTTTCAGTGTAACTCTTCCAGGAATCTGTAGAGGTTGTAGACCAAGGATCTGGGTCATCAGGGTTTTGACTCTCTGAAGTACCTAACAACATGCAAGGGCAAGAGAGGGGACTATCCAGTATTACTTCATTTCAACTTGCTTGCATCTGCAAAGACCCTATTTCCAAACGTCACCTGTACAGGTACTGGGAATTGGACTTAAATGTTTTTGGGAAGAGCACAGTTCAGCTCACAACAGAAACTAACCACCATGAGAAAACCGACATCTGTGTTAAGGCTGTGTCTCTTGCTGTTTCCAATCTTTGAGGTGCTAGAAATATGCTATGTTCTGCATGGTAGTGGGTAAGTTCCATCTTCTCCATTCTGTGTTACATTTATCCCCCTGTGTCTCATAGGGTCCCTTGTAAAATCAACTTCTTGTATTCTGCCTGAAACCTCTTTTCACCCAGGGTTTAGACACTAGTCGACCCAGCCCACAGGGACTTCCCTGGTGGTTCAGATGGTAAAGAATCTGCTTGCAATGCAGGAGACCCAGGTTCAATCCCTGGG
Source organism: Moschus berezovskii (assembly GCF_049115385.1). NCBI lineage: Eukaryota > Metazoa > Chordata > Mammalia > Artiodactyla > Moschidae > Moschus > Moschus berezovskii. Next base: position 49,652,636 of record NC_142488.1, on the reverse strand, counting down.
TCAAGAAGATCCCCTGAAGAAGGTAATGGCTACCCACTCCAGTATACTTGCTGGGAAATCCCATGGACAGAGGAGCCTGGTGGGCTACAGTCCATAGGATTGCAAACAGCCAGACACAACTGAGCGACTAACACTAACACACACCACACAGTGTTAGTCAGGAGACATACATTACATGTAGTAGAGTGATCAAGCATGTAAGCACTGCAATTAGACTTTCTGAATCTACTAGTATGTGTGGTGTTCGTTATTTAATCTCCGTTAAGCTTTAGGCTCCTAATTTGGAAAGTGGGTATGAATGATAATCTACCTCACTTGAGGATTAAATGAGATATCAGACATATATATATAAAACATTTAGCCAAGTTCCTAGAATATAGTGAAGTGTGAAAGTCGCTCAGTCGTGTCCAACTCTTCGCAACCCCATGGACATTACAGTTCATGGAATTTTCTAGGCCAGAATACCAGAGTGGGTAGCCTTTCCCTTCTACAGGAAATATAGAATATGGTAATTATTTAGATGAGAATGAACTTACCACTAAGAATAAACATATTAATGTATTTTCACAATTGCTATAGATTTTTTAATGCCAATTCTTTCCATGGCTGGCTGACTTATTTATTTATTTGGCCATGCCATGGGGCATGCAGGATCTTACCCTGACCAGGTATCAAACCTGTGACCCCTGCAATTAAAGCAAAGCCTCAACCACTGGATCACCCGGGAAGTCTCCAGATTACTTTTGAAAGAAAGAAAACATTACAGATACTGCTCAAGCCCCACCCCACATCCCTTTCCCCGTTGTCCCTCCTCAATGGTTGCCATCATCCTGAACAGGGTATATATTATTTCAATGAATGCTTTTATACTTTTATTTTATATGTCAGTTGCCATAAACAATATTTATCATTGCTTTTGCAAAAAGGTCTCAAAGTGTATGTATGATTTTGAAGCTTGCCTTTTAAACTTAACGTTGTTTTCCAGGTTTATCCCAGTTGATTCATGTAGATCTAGCTCCATTGTATATTCTATTCAAATCATAGTTGATTTATCCATTCCTTTACTGAAGGACAGTTGAGCTGGTTTACATGACCACTGGAAAAACCATAGCCTTGACTAGACGGACCTTTGTTGGCAAAGTAATGTCTCTGCTTTTTAATATGCTGTCTAGGTTGGTCATAACTTTCCTTCCAAGGAGTAAGCGTCTTTTAATTTCATGGCTGCAATCAGCATCCGCAGTGATTTTGGAGCCCCCAAAAATAAAGTCTGACACTGTTTCCACTGCTTCCCCATCTATTTCCCATGAAGTGATATACCTAGAATTGGATTACTAGGTAATAGGGAATATATATCTTTTTCTGCAACATTTTATTAAGAAAATTTTCAAACATACAGAAAAATTAAAAGAATTGTACAGTGAGTTCACATGTGCCCACTACCTAGATTCTACAATTAACATTTTGCAATACTTGTTTTATGATACACAAATATCCATCTATCCATTCCTCTATTAATCCATCAATCTATCTTATTTTTCTGATGCTTTTTGAAATTGCAGACATCTGTAACTTCACTCCTAAATACTTCAGCACATACCTCATTAAATAGAAGTCAGTATTTTTTATGGTTCTTTTTTCTTTTGAGGTAAAATTTGTATGTAATAAAGAACACAAATCTTAAGTGGTAATACAATGAGCTTTGACAAATGCATGTACTTGCATTGTTGTAATTCCTTTCAGTACACAGAAAATTAGCATCAACCCAGAAAGCTCCTTCATGTGTGTGCATGCTACATCGCTTCAGTCATGTCCTTCTCTTTGCGACCCTATGGACTGTAGTCCACCAGGCTTCTCTGTCCATGGCGATTCTCCCCAGGCAAGAACAGAGGAGTGGATTGCCATGCCCTCCTCCAGGGGATCTTCTGGATCGGGGGATTGAACCCATATCTCTTAACTCTCCTGCATTGGCAGGTGGGTTCTTTACCACTAGTGCCACCTGAGAAGCCCAAGTTCCTTCACACCTCTTCCCAGTCAATTGCCTCTCCCCCAGGCAATCACTGTTCTGTTTTTTTCTGCCATAGATGAGCAGTTCTGTCTGTTGTAGAAACTCATATAAATTGAATCATGCACTATGTATTCTTTTGTGCAAGGCTTCTTTAACTCAGCCTTTTTATTAGCGAATAGTATTCTATTGTATGAATGCACCATACTTTGTTTATCCATTTTCTTATCTATGAACATCCAAGCTGATTCCAGTTTGGGGCGGTTTTGAATAAACTTGCTGTGATAGGCAACCTCTAAAGTGACCCCAAATGATCGCTGCCTCCTGGTACACATGAACTTGTGTAATCTACCTCCTTCAGCTGAATCTTCATATGAGAGCACAGCCCCAGATGATGCCTTGATTGCAGCCCTGTGAGAGATCTTAAGGCAGAGGCATTCAACTAAGCTGTGAATGAACCTGAGAAAATGAGAATCTGAGAAAATAAATGTTTGTTGTTTTAAGACACTGAATTTTGAGGTACTGTATTATGTGGCAATAGATAGCTAATACAGTAGCTGTGAACATTCTTATAAAAGTCTTTTTTCAAACAAGTGCTTTGATTTCTCCTGGACCTCAATATTTAATTTTACTAGGTATTTCTGAATTACTCCCCAAACTCTCTGTTCTTATTTATATTCCAACCATTAATGTCTGAGACTTTTTTTCTTCAATTTCTTACCAATACTTGATATTACCAGATCGAGTTAATTTTTAAATTTAATTAGATGTTGCTAATCAGATGGATGTGAAATATTACCAATTAAATTACATAGATATGGGAATAAGTTCCATCTCTTTCACTCTAATGTCATTTTACTTTTAATTTTCCTGGTTACTAGTAAGATTTACCATGTTTTCATATGTTTATTGGCTCTTTTGTAGTTCATTTTGTGTGAATTATCTTCATATCATTTTCCTACTTTTTAACTGAATTGCTTATCCTTTTTATTTATAGGAGTTCCTTATTTATACTGGATGTTAATCCTTCGTTGCAATATTTATGGCAATATATTTTCTCCCAATTTGTGGCTTAAATTTTCATAAAATTATCTCTCCATCCACCAGACATCTACTCAGCTATATATCCTTCTTGCTGTTTGAATTCATCCTACAGAGAGACCTCAACAATTGTTTACTCTGGTTATTCCTGGGTGGTGGAGTTTGGGGGGTATTTGTTGCCTTCTTTGTTCTTTTCTCTACTGCTTAACTTTTCTATAAAAAGCATATTTGATATTTGTAAAAGCAATAAAGTTTGCATCTCCTGTTTAGTTGAAGGTATGAAATGAGAACCTGTAGCAGGAAAAAGAAGGAAAAGAAGAAGATATTTGTAATTTGCTTGAGAGGTAAGACTTGACATCAAGTGAAGCTGGGCAGGGCAAGTAAGGTCAAATAAATCGATGTCCCTCACTTCTAGATAAGGTAAGTATGGAGTAAAATTTCCAGTGGGTGATCACTCACCATATTTAATGATAATCTACATATGTGGTCAGATTACTTTATTCAAAATTCCAGTAAGAGGATCTATAGAAGAAATTTTGCTGAGTCCTCTTTGTTTCAGGAAAAGCTGCATAAAGATAGCACTAGGAAAAATGGAAGGGCATACTTAAAGCAGCTTCAGGATGGCATAGATTACCTTGGTGAATTATATTTCAGAGCCTGGCCTCAGACTTACAGGCTCAATGTGGCTGGATATATTTTAGGTAAAAATTTTTTTCAGTTCAGTTCAGTTCACTTCAGTCGCTCAGTCGTGTCCAACTCTTTGCGACCCCATGAATCACAGCAGTATCACATACATATAGAAAAATATCCAGATCTTAAGTGTAGGGTTTAATGAATTTTCATAGAGAACACAGGCATGTAGTGAGCATCCAGATCCCAAAACAGAACATGACAAGAAACTCTCCTCATATGCCTTCCCAGTCACTACTCATCTCTAAGATAACCACTACTCTGATTTCTAAGATCAAAGATTAATTTTGCCTCTTTCAGAACTTTATATAAATTTAATCATACAGTATGTACACATGCCTGACTTCTTTTCTTTAATGTTGTATTGGTGAGAGTCTTCCGTGTTGTTTCATGTAGGGACCTATTCATTCTCATTGTTATATGTTGTTCCGTTGTGTGAATACACTATAGTTTATCCATTTTACTGTTGAGAATTTGGGTCATTTCCATTTGGGGCTATTATAAATAATGCTAACACAAATATTTTCATATATGTCTATTGGTGAACATATGTATGTATTTCTCTTGGGTATATATGAAAAGTAGAATTGCTGGGTCACTGGGTATATGTACGTTTAGCTTTAGTAGTTATTGCCGCTTTTCCAAAGTGATTGTACCAGTTTATGTTTCCCATCAAGATGTTCCACATCTTTGCCAACATGTGGTATTGTTAGTCTTTTCTATTTTAACCATACTAGTAGGTGTGTAATGGTGTTATATTATGATTTTTAAAAATAATTTTATTTATTTATTTTTGGCTGTGCTGGGTCTTTGTTGTTTTGTGAGGGCTTTCTCTAGTTGCCTCAAGTGGGGGCTATTCTTCATTGTGGTGCCCAGGCTTCTCGCTGCAGTGACTTCTCTTGTGGAGAACAGGGTCTAGGTGCGTGGGCTTCAGTAGTTACAGCACATGGGCTCAGTAGTTGGAGCACATGGCTCCAGAGTGTGGGTTCAGTAGTTATGGTGCAAGGACTTAGTTGCCCTCAGCATGTGGAATCTTCCTGGTCCAGGGATCGAAACAAGTACCCTGCATTGGAAGGCGGATTCCTATCCACTGGCCACCAAGGAAGTCCTATATTATTATCTGAATTTGCATTTTCATTATTACTCATGAAGCTGAACATTTGTTCTTTTGTGTGGTGCTGGTTTAAAGTCAGTTTTCAATTGAACTGTCTGCATTTTCCTTCCTTTAGATTTCTAGAACTTTGTTATATATTGTTAAAATGAATCCTTTGTTGGATATATATGGATTGGCCAATAAGTTCATTTGGATTTTTGGCTAAATGTTACAGAAAGCCTGAACGAACTTTTTGGCCAACCCAATATATTTCAAATATCTTTTTCATTTTTTGGTCTTGCCTTTTCAATCTCTTAACAGTGCCTTTTGATAAACAGTTGTTTTTGCAAGAAATTCAGTTTTTTTCACTCTATGGCTAGTACCCTTTGAACTATATTTTAAAAGTCTTTGCTTATCTCCAGTTATTTTGAAATACTAGAGTTATTTTCTCCCTGTATTTCGTCTCTTCTTTTCCCCCTTTCTGCCAGATAGCAGACTCTGTTTCATAGCCTTGTCGGAAGTATATGGCCAAGCTGAAAGCAGATTAGCTAGCAAGATATTTGAACATTCTTTTCTAAAAACTTGAGCACAGTAAGAAGAACTGGGCTTGAGGGAGAATGGGACTTCCATCAGATTCACAAGGAGTGTCCTTTGGGCTGAAGTTAGAGAAGGTAGGAGAAGTCAGGTAGAAACAGGGCCTTGCTTCTGGTGGCTTCTTGGAGAAGTCTCAGAGTGGAATGGCTGCTTTAATGAACTTGAGGGACAGAAATGCAAGGCTTGGGGTTATAAACACTAAAAATAGTCTTCTGTTTCCCAAGGCTGGCAAGAGATACTGCCAATCTAAAGATGCCAAGTGGACAATGTCACAATAACCTGTGAGGACAAATGGTCTTTCTCAATACCTACCTAAGTTCTGGCATTACATAAGACCCCAGAACCAGTTACGGAAGCCCCAAGAGTATAAATGAGACTGACCCCATTCTAGCCCCAACAGAAGTAGCTCATTTACTTCTTTATGTGGTAATTTCTGAAGTTTGAGGTTGATTTGAGAAAGGAGAGCATTCACAACTGTTTAAAAATGAAGAAACAGAACATGGCTGAAAATTACTTGATGTGAACTGCAGGTGAAAGTATAATCTTCTTAATAAATTCCAGTTTCAGCCAGCATAGCTTCCTAAATGACCTAGGATTAAAATAATAACATGGTTCAAAATGGAAGTTTTTTTCCTTTTCCCTGAATTGTATTCCTCTTCTTGATCCTCTTAGGAGCTCACCAAACTTTTCTTCCTCCTGTATTTTTCCTTTCCATTTAGAAAAATGAACTTTACTGCTTACTTTACATGTAAAAAAATGCTTTTAATTTTCCATAATAAAAAATAATACTCCTAATTTATCTTTAAAATATTTTAAATAAAGTAATATTTAATGCATACAAAATAATATTTGCAATTTATGTTTGTCATAAAGCTTAATATTAATAATAAAATCAACACCCTACCTTCAACTTAAAAACTATAACATTTCCAATACCTTGTATTTATCTGAATGTTTTTCTCTATCATATTTCTTACCTCTCCACTTAGTTAACCACTATTTTGAATTTTATATTGTTTTCAAAAAGCTCTATTGCTTGTGTATGTATTTATAAATAATATTTTGCTTAATTTTTCCTTATTTTTAACTCTATAAATATAATATTACACTCTACATACTCTTCTACATCTTGCTGTTTCTACTCAACATTTTATTTCTAAGATTTACCCATTTTGTTATACACAGCTGTAGTTCATTAATTTCCAAAGCTGATAGCTTATGGTGAACGATGTCAGATTTGTGATCTCCAAAGAAGATTTAGCTTCAGGACCAGGGACCAGAATTGATCACTCAAGAGCTTTTGTGTATCAGAGTTTTATTAAAGTGAGAAAAGGGATAGAGAAAGCTTCTGACATAGACAACAGAAGGAGGGCAGAGAGTGCCCCCGTCGCTAGTGTTAGCAAGTGTTAGCAAAAGTTATATACTTTTTAATTAATTATTACAATAAATCAAAAGAATGTCTCAAGTTTGTGAAAATTTTACCAGACCCACTCCCACAATTTACATGTTAGAATAACAGGATCAGAACTTAATAATTGAAAAATCCTACCAGACCCACTTCCATAACATACATTCTAAGATTTCAGTGTTAGGTAGTTGGAATAGGAAGCAGGAGTCCAAAATGGCAGTGGCTAAAAGACAAGGAAAGGAAAAACCCGCAAAAATAGAGCAAAGGAAGATCACAGGAAGGTCCGAGGACCTGAGTGAGGACCTCAGGTAGAACAAACAGCACTCCTGGCTAGCCCAATTTACATAGGGCAGGCCCAGGGTGAGGAAAAAAAAACATATAAAAAGAGGAGCCAAAGCGTGCATGCTCTCTCTCTCTCCCGCGCGCTGGCGAGCTCCCCCACTCTCTTCTCTTCGCATCTTTGGGTCAGCATGCCCTCACGCCTCGAGGATGGATTCTCTTACTATTTTCTAAATAAAATAGAGCTGTAACACTGATTTGTCTAAGGGCTATAACACGGTCTGTCCAAGACCTGAGAGCTGTGATGCGCTGAAGGCTTTAATGTCTATCACTCCAAATCTTTGTTGTGACTAGACAGAACCGAGAAGCATACACTAGCTTGACATCTGTGGTGCCGTGGCTCGGGTTTAACCTGGCTGACTGAAACAATCTCATTGCGGCCCCCTGCAAGGAGGAAGCCAAGCACAGCAGGAGTCCGACTCAGCGAAGCTCCTGCAGTAGAAGCAGAATGCGTAGAAAACCCAGCACAAGGGAAGTGACAAGAGGCCTATCGTGCTGGAAACCGAGTCAGCGAAAGACGAACTCAGCAGAAAGCTCACGTGGCTCAGTCTCAGATTCCAGAAGACCTCTGGTTAAGGTAGGAGATCCTCGCTCCTATGGTTGGAGGGACATATGCCTAACAAAATCTTAATTCCTTTACAATCTCGTTTCTTGTCTCCTCAACCCCCCGCGAACAGTTGAGTGGCAGTGGGTGAACTGAGGGACTCTGGAAAGGCTACTCTTTGGTATGTCCCAAAGGCACTATCTGCTGAGCCCCAGTAGCTGTTACCCAAGCCGGTGGGGGTTCTTCTGTCCTTACTCCTCTTTATGCCAAGGATCAGGCCAATGAAAACTGTGAGCACAGGTCGGGTATGAAGGGGATCTCTTGGCACGTTTTTCCCACTGCTTTTTCCTCCTGTCCTTCAGCTTTCTCCCCAGACTCGCGCCCAGCCAAAACCCAGGATGCCTGACTTCAGGACCTAATGAAACTCAGGCTCTGATGTCTCATTGCAAAAATTCAGTGAGAGACAAAGCAATAAGTAAGAGGTGGATTTGTTAGGATTCAGAGAGAAGCACACTCTTCAGGGTGTGGGCCATTGCCAAGGGCAAGGGCTAGGGCCATGGAATTCAGCCTGGCTAGGTTTTGCTGCAGATGGTGATTGCAGCCATGAAATTAAAAGACACTTACTCCTTGAAAGGAAAGTTATGACCAACCTAGATAGCATATTAAAAAGCAGAGACATTACTTTGCCAACAAAGGTCCATCTAGTCAAGGTTATGGTTTTTCCAGTGGTCATATATGGATGTGAGAGTTGGACTGTAAAGAAAGCTGAGCGCCAAAGAATGATGCTTTTGAACTGTGGTGCTGGAGTAGACTCTTGAGAGTCCCTAGGACTGCAAGGAGATCCAACCAGTCCATCCTAAAGGAGATCAGTCCTGGGTGTTCATTGGAAGGACTGATGCTAAAGCTGAAACTCCAATATTTTGGCCACCTCATGCGAAGAGTTGACTCACTGGAAAAGACTCTGATGCTGGGAGGGATTGGGGGCAGGAGGAGAAGGGGACAACAGAGAATGAGATGGCTGGATGGCATCACTGACTTGATGGACATGAGTTTGAGTGAACTCCAGGAGTTGGTGACGGACAGGAAGGCCTCGTGTGCTGTGATTCATGGGGTCATAAAGTGTCGGACACGACTGAGCGACTGAACTGAACTGAGGGGAAACTACAGTCCCCTCCTCTGATACTAATTGGAATAATAATGACCCTGAGCACATCTGGGAAAGGGATCATTTTCTAACCTGTGTGAAGGCAGGACTGAAAGCAGTCCAACAAAAAGTAATCAGCTATGCCCGGGTCTCAGCAATAACTCAGGAGCTCAATGAGAACCCCATTGCCTTTCTGGAAAGGCTAAAAGAGGCCCTCCAAAAGTTTACCAATCTGGACTTAGACTCTTACAAGGGACAGGTGATTTTAAAGGACAAATTCCTGTCCCAATGTGCCTCAGATATCAGAATTAAGTTACAGCAGCTTACAGCAGGACCCTGCTTCCTCTTTAGATGAGGTGGTCCAAACAGCCACCAATATCTTTTATAACAGAGAACAGGAGAAGGAGGCCAAGGCCCAGGAGAGGGAGAGAAGGAAAGAGACAAGGCATGCCTAGATGCTGGCCGCCCTCCAGGAAAGCCCTATGGCAAACCCCAAGTCCTTGAAGGACAAGGACTAGGCTGCCTAATCTGTAGACAGGCGGGGCATTGGGCCAAAGAATGTCCAAACCGTGACAAGTCTCCTAAAATGGCTTGCTACAAATGCCATCAACTGGGACATTGGGCAGCACTCTGCCCTCAGGACCCAAGAGCCTCAAGGTCAAGCACCAAGCCTTCCCTCACGATGGTTCAACAGGACTGAAGCAGCCCATTCCAGCCAGCCCGCCTGTCACAGATAACTATCACGGGGCTGGAGCCAAGTGTGCAACTGGATGTGGCAGGTCAGTCTGAAAATTTCTTGGTTGACACAGGGGCTACCTACTCTGTCTTGATCTCCTACTCTGGAACCTTCTCCTCCCAAACCTGTACCATTTTGGGTGCTACAGGAAAAGCAACTACTAAAAGATTCACCCAAGCACTTCTTTGTTGCTGGCATGGACAAATATTTTCCCACCAGTTTCTGATGGTCCCTGAGTGTCCTACTCCTTTATTGGGAAGAGATATACTCACTAAACTGGGGACCACCCTTGTGATGGGAAGCTTTTCAGCCCCTAGGGCCCTACAGCTTCTGGTTACTACTGAGGAACCCATTACACCTTCTCCAATAGAGAAGAACCAAAAACTATGGGAGGACAAAATTAACCCCTAGGTGTGGGACCAAGGAATTCCTGGATGAGCCCACCAAGCTGAACTGGTCATCATTGTCCTCCGAGATCCCACTCGGTTTCCTAACCAGAAACAATATCCCCTCAAAAGAGAAGCTCGGGAGGGACTACAGCCTTTAGTAAATAAATTCTTTTCTTGTGGGCTATTGGTCTCCACCAATTCACCATGTAACACCCCAATCCTCTCAGTAAAGAAAAAGGACGGAACCTGGATCCAAGATCTCCGGATCATAAATGAAGCTGTAGTCCCCTTCCATCCCACAGTACCCAATCCCTATGTAATCTTGGGAGAAATCCCACCCAGTGCCAAGTGGTTTACCATCTTTGATCTCAAAGATGCATTTTGTTTGCATACCACTGGTTAAGTGAATCCCAATATTTTGCCTTTGAGTGGGAGACTCCAGGAAAAAAACACCAACAGATGACTTGGACAGTATTACCTCAGAGGTTCAGAGATAGCCCCCCCTTGTTTGGACAGACTCTTGGTCAGGATCTCCTGGATATGGACCTGGTACCTAATGGGAAAATATTCCAATACATAGATGACCTACTAATCTGCTCTCCAGATGAAAAAAAATGCCCAACAACATACAATTCAGGTTCTAAACTTTTTGGCAGAAAGGGGATATAAAGTCTCCCATGCTAAGGCACAGATGGTCGAGACAAAGGTCACTTACTCTTACGTGGGAGTTCAGATTACACACGGGTCCAGGAGGCTGTCCTCTGATCGGGTACAAGGAATCCTCCAGTTGCCCTCCCCCATGACTCGAAAACAATTGTGAGCTTTCCTGGGGCTAACTGGGTATTGTAGAATCTGGATACCCAACTATGGTCTAATTACCCAGCCCTTATATGAAAGCTTAAAGGGATGGGATGATTCAATCCCACTGATGTGGGGAACTCCTCAAAAGAAGGCAGAGGCTATACTAAAACAGGCCTTAACTCAGGCACCTGCCTTGAGGTTGCCAGACCCAGAAAAAGCATTCCAACTTTATGTCCACGAAAGAGAGGGAATAGCCTTGGGAGTGTTAACTCAAAGGTTGGGATCTGAGCCCCAGCCTGTAGCTTACTTATCCAAGAGGCTCCATCCAACCGCCCGAGGCTGGCCCCCCTGCCTTCAAAATCTTGCAGCTATTGCAATCATGATAGAATATGCTTTGAAACTCTCCTTTGGGGACAAACTATTTTTACCAGCCATCAAGTAAAACAACTCCTAAATGGGAGAGGTCATTTATGGACATCTGATCAAAGAATCCTCAGATATTAAGTAATGCTGATGGAAAATCCAGGCCTCACTATATCCCCTTGTGAGGTTCTTAACTCAGCCACCCTCCTGCCTAACCCCGAGGGCTCTCTCCCCTTTCACTCTTGTCTAGAAACCTTGGACCACTGGACAAAACCCTGAGAGGGATTGTCAGAAGATCCTCTGACCAATCCTGAGGAAATCTGGTACACTGATGGAAGCAGCTTTGTCTTGGATAGAAAAAGAAGAGCCGGATATGCAATAGTCTTCAATTTTGAGATCATAGAGGCTAAGCCTCTGCCACCAGGTACTTCAGCCCAATTAGCTGAGCTCATAGCCGTGATTCCAGCTTTCGAACTGGGAAAAGGAAAAAGTATAGCCATTTACACTGACTCCAAGTATGCCTTTCTGGTGCTACATGCACATGCTGCTATTTGGGAAGAAAGGGGCCACTTGACCACCCAAGGGTCCCCAATCAAATATGGTGATCAAATTCTTAGATTCTTTGAGGCAGTCCATCTGCCCACTGAGGTTTCAGTCTCCCACTGTAAAGGACACCAAAAAGGGAGCATTGAAGTGGCACGAGGGAACCAAGCAGCTGATCAGGCAGCTAAGAGAGCAGCATTACAGAACAATGACCTAATAGGGGTTGCCACCCTAGTTCCACAGACTAATTTGCTAGAAACTCATTCATATATTGAAGGTGAGACTCTTAAAGCTAAGAGTGAGGACTTTCAAGATCATATGGGGTGGTTCCAAAAGGAGGGACTCCTTTTTCTGCCTGGGAACCTCCAATGGAAGTTGGTTAACTCCTTACATGCCACCACTCATTTAAGGGAAAAGGCCCTCCAAAGATTACTAGAAAGGTCCTTCAGAGGAACAGGCCTCCAAGCGACTATAAGACAAGTGGTCTCCTCTTGTCCCACTTGCCAATTAAACAATCCCCAAGGAGCTCGAAGACCCCAGCTGGCCCAGCCCATCCAACGAGGTGGGGCCTACCCAGGAGAGGACTGGCAGATGGACTTCACCCAGATGCCAGTCTCTCAAGGGTATAAATACCTATTGGTCATGATAGATACATTCACAGGATGGATTGAAGGCTTTCCCACCTGGACTGAGAAGGCTGAGGAGGTGGTAAAAAAAAAAAACTGCTCTATGAAATCATTCCAAGATTTGGTCTGCCCAGGTCATTACAAAGTGACAATGGGACATCATTTACTTCTAAGGTCACCCAAGGGGTCTCTAAAGCATTGGGCATTACTTATTATCTCCATTGTGCCTGGAGGCCTCAGTCTTCAGGAAACCATGTGGAAAACCCAAACTTTTAGTCAATCCAGTACTTACCCTCTCTGAGCCTGTTTTCTCGCCTGTGAAATGAGAATTGTGCTTGACCACTTGATCGTACTTGCTGTGAAATGCCTGGTTGTTCTGTGGAGACAATTAAAAATCATCTGCCTCAAGCTGCAAAAAGAAAAAAAAAATCATGGTTCTGATTGTTTCTTCCTTCATTTTGCTTCTCAGCTCAGTTCTCCTTTCATTGCACTCTGCTGCCTCCTACTTGATGTCACATTACATTCAGCAGCTAATGAATTTGTTTCTTTCCCTTCAAATTTCAGTGGTCTCTGTGAATGTATGTGTAAGATATCATGATTTCACCCATCCTTAATTTGCTGTATGTTGCCATTGAGATAGGCTGGAACTTATTCCATGTCCCTGAACTTCTAGGAATCTTTTAATTTGTTTATTTTTTAGGTGGCTACTTGGGCATCTATAGCAGAGGCAGGGCTGGAAGAACACGTGGTCTCCAGGATCCCAATACAGAGATTTCTCTGAAAGGTGAAATGAAGTAGATCTATCATTTTATTAGCATTTATTAGGTACCAGACAGTATTCTATGTCACACAGATTAATTTTTATATATCTCACAGCAACTTCAGAAATGAGGAAATTAAGGCACAAAGAAGGGAAATTATTTGCCCAAGGTCACATTACTAGTAAGTGATTAAGTCAGAACTAGAACTATGCAGTCTGACTCTAAAGTCTGTCCTCTTAACCTGTATGGTATTTTACACTTCCTCCCAAGAATAAACAAAGATCTTGGTTAATATGAGAAACCTGTATGCAGGTCAGGAAGCAACAGTCAGAACTGGACATGGAACAACAGACTGGTTCCAAATAGGAAAAGGAGTACGTCAAGGCTGTATATTGTCACCTTGCTTATTTAACTTATATGCAGAGTACATCATGAGGAATGCTGGGCTGGAAGAAGCACAAGTTGGAACCAAGATTGCTGGGAGAAATATCAATAATCTCAGATATGCAGATGACACTACCCTTATGGCAGAAAGTGAAGAGGAACTCAAAAGCCTCTTGATGAAAGTGAAAGAGGAGAGTGAAAAGGTTGGCTTGAAGCTCAACATTCAGAAAACAAAGATCATGGCATCTGGTCCCGTCACTTCATGGGAAATAGATGGGAAAACAGTGGAAACAGTGTCAGACTTTATTTTTTTGGGCTCCAAAATCACTGCAGATGCTGATTGCAGCCATGAAATTAAAAGACGCTTACTCCTTGGAATGAAAGTTATGACCAACCTTGATAATATACTAAAAAGCAGAGACATTACTTTGCCAACAAAGGTCCGTCTAGTCAAGGCTATGGTTTTTCCTGTGGTCATGTATGGATGTGAGAGTTGGACTGTGAAGAAAGCTGATCACCGAAGAATCGATGCTTTTGAACTGTGGTGTTGGAGAAGACTCTTGAGAGTCCCTTGTACCTCAAGGAGAGCCAACCAGTCCATTCTAAGGGAGATCGATCCTGGGTGTTCATTGGAAGGACTGATGCTAAAGCTGAAACTGCAATACTTTGGCCACCTCATGCAACAAGTTGACTCACTGGAAAAGACTCTGATGCTGGGAAAAGTTGGGGGCGGGAGGAGAAGGGGACGACCGAGAATGAGATGGCTGGATGGCATCACCGACTCTGTGGACATGAGTTTGAGTGAACTCTGGGAGTTGGTGATGGACAGGGAGGCCTGGCGTGCTGTGATTCATGGGGTCACGGAGAGTCGGACACGACTGAGTGACTGAACTGAACTGGTTAATATACACTGAACTCAGATGGTGTCAAGTGGGATTTTGGACCTGATGTCACGTTCCTTTCTCTCTTCAACCCATTGTGAGTTGGTCCCCACACATTCAGTGAAATTGCACTTGGCAAGGTCACTGGTGACCTCTAGGTTGCCAATTGCAATATTTTATCCTCATTTTACTCAACAACTTACCAAGTGTTATGGACTGAATGTTTGTGTCCCCCTAAAATTCATATGTTGAAATTCAAACTCCCAATGTAATAGTATTAGGAGGTGGGGCCTATGGGGTGATTAGGTCATGAGGGCAGTGTCCTCATGAATGTGATTGGAGCATTTCCTTTATAAAAAGAAATCACAGAGAACTATTTTGTCCTCTCTTGCTTTCTCTGCCATGTAAGGATATAAGGAGGAAATGGTTGTCTGCAGCCTGGAAGAGGATTCTCACCAGAACCATGTTGGCATCCTAATCTTGGACTTCTGCTTCCAGAACTGTGAGAAACCAATTTCTGTTGTTTATAAACCAGGCAGTGTATGGTATTCTTTTTTTAATAATAAAAATTATTATTATTATTATTATTTTGGCTGCACCGCGTGGCATGTGGAACCTTAGTTCACCAACCAAGAATCAAACCCATGCCCCCTTCAGTGGAAATGTGAAGTCTTAACCCACTGGACCACAAGAGAAGTACTATGGTATTCTATTATTGTAGCCTGAGCTGATTGAGACACCAACATTCAATAGAGTTAAGCATTCCATTCTTATAATGATTCCTTCTCTTAGTCTTCATAACACAGAAACCTCATAGTGTTCCTTTTATCTCCCTGACTGCTTCTTCACTGCTCCTTCAACTGACTCCAGCTTTTATTTTCTTTCCAGCCTCCAAACTTTGCAATGTTTAGGGCTCAATCTTCAGACATTTTTCCAACTCCAACACTTTGCGACCCCATGGACTGCACCATGCCAGGCCTCCCTGTCCATCACCAACTCCTGGAGTTCACTCAAACTCATGTCCATTGAGTCGGTGATGCCATTTAATTACTCCAAAATAGACATCCCCCAGCCTTAATTTATATCGTGAACACTTGTATACTCAATTGCCTGCTTGAACTTTCCACTTGGATATCTTATAGAATCCAGAATTCAGAATAGAATCTTATAGAATTCAGAATAGAATCTTCCCACCGGCACAAACCTGTTTCTCCTGTAGTATTCTCGGTTAATGACAGCTCCATCTTTCCAGTTGCTTAGACTAAAAACCTGAGAGACATTCTGGAAAATCCCATGGATAGAGGAGCCTGGTAGACTACAGCTCATAGGGTCTCAAAGAGGTGGACATGACTGAGCACACACATGCACACACACAGTTTTGATAGCTCCCTTCTCATCACACTTTACATCAAATCCATCATTAAGTCCTCTCAGTCCCATATCAAAAATATATCTGTCCACTTCTCACCATCTACACTGAGATATCTTGGTAATCATTGGTAATACAAGTAAGAGAAGGAGCATTTGTACCTTCTCTAATCAGGGAACAGTACATTTTTGTACCCATGACAAATGAGCCAAGGGTGAGGAGTGAAGAGCATCATAGTGTCTTGCTGCTATTAATCAAAATTGAAGTCCACGGTTTGATGGGCTCACTATTAGCTTTTTATTCATTTACTCAAAGGAAGATTTAAAAAATCTCCTTAGGAGCATCACATCTTGTCTTCCAAGGGGTTGAAAAGTGTTCTTCTTATATATTTGTATATTTACAGACGTTCTCTCCCTTGCAATTTCCTCTTCACACTTGTCTATCTAGCTATTAACTCCTCCTTTATGTCTTAGCCCAAATATATCTTTTCCACTCTATTAGTTAATAGTTAATTCAATGGTACCAATAGGCCAGGCTATGGCCTTAGGTGTTAGAAAGATAAAGATGAATGAAACTCTGTACATTTTAAAGTAGTGTCACAGGTTGGTATCAGAGAAAGAAACATAAAGTAAAAGTGCAACAAGACATCTGAATGGATTTCAATAGGTTCTGTGACGGACATCTGAATGGATCTCAATAAGGTTATGCCCAGTTATGCTTGAAGGCATCAGATGAATCTGGAAAAATGAATAGGTGCTTATCAGGTAGTGAGAGAAGCAAGACAAAAGATACAAATATGTGAAACGGCTTGGTAAATTCAAGGATGTCAAGCCGTTCAAAATTGTGACATTAGAGTGGCAGTTTGGGTGGTTTGAGAGATGAATTTGGTGAGGTCTGCAGTGGCTATATCATGAAGAAATGTGAGTGCTAAGTTAAAGAACTTGAGTTTTATCCTGTGTGTGTGTGTGTTCAGTCATGTGATGTCTGACTCTTTGCGACCCCACGGCCAGGCTCCTCTGTCCATGGGATTTCCCAGGCAAGAATACTGGAATGGGCTGCCATTTTCTTCTTCGGAGGATCTTCCCAACTGAGGAACTGAATCTGTGTCTCTTGCACCTCTTGCATTAGCAGGCAGGTTCTTTACCACTGTGCCACCTGGGAAGCCTTGGAGAGTCATTAAAATTTTAACCAAGGGGGCGATCTGATTAAATTTCCCTGTTACAAAGATTCAGTTGTACCAGTGGATTTCTGGAACTGGCTCATACCAACTACCATAAGAAACAATTCTTGCAATTTCAGGAATTTTGCAAGCCAACTGACATCTTAGTAGCTTGAACTCAGTTATATTTATATCATGGAAATCAGAAAATGTTACAAGTCATAGCTTTTTTCTTACAGAGCCTCTTGTTAAACATTTACCAGGACACAATTGGCAGTGGCCATTTTGGCAAGTGGACTGGAGAAGGAAAATATGAGTGAGAGAAGCAAATGTAATAATCAAGAAGAGAGGTATTGAGACCAGAGTTAGGGAGAATGTTATCGGAATGGAGAAAAGGGGACTGATTTGATACACCTTTAGTTGCAGGGTCAGCAGGCTTTAATTGGAAGAGTTGAGCAGGGAGAAAGAGAGACAATTACAACGTTCCTGGCTTAGGTCATTGTGTGGATGGTAATGTCACCAGTTAGGGAAGGAAACATAGTAGAAGAAGCAAGTTTGGGTAAGAAGATGGTGAGTTTGGTGAGACTTGTTGAGTTTGAAGTATTTATGGAATATCACAGAGAGACGTCCAGTAAGGAATTGGAGATCTGGGTCTGGAACTCAGGGAAGAAACTTGGGCTGAAAATGAAGACTGCACAACATCTGCATGAAAGGCCATGACACACTGCCTTTGTTTGTTTCATTGACTTATTTACGAATCTCATGCCAGCTTTGGACTTTAGGAAAATACACATTAACCCTATTTTTTATGTATTTGATTGAGAATAGCAAATAAAATTAATCTTTTCAAATAATTATCTCTGTCAATGTCATTTGTTATGCAAAGAAGGGCCAGTATCTTTGGAGGGAAGGGGGGAAGTAAAATGAAAAGAAAATATCAAAAGCAGATATAAAAAATCCTTCAATACTACTCAAAAGTAAATTTAAACTAATGATGTATAAAAAGATGTATAAAAAGAATTATAACCATGACCCAGTGGAATTTATTCCAGTTATGCAAGACTGATTCAATATAAGGAAATCAATATTATCCTTCATATCAACAAACTAAAGAAGAAAAATCATGTAATCAAAGCAATTGACACAGAAAAAGCATTTGACAAAATCCAGCACGTATTCATGAAAAAACCTTCAGTAAGTCAGGAATAGTGGGGAATTATCTCAACTCGATAAGGAGTGCCTACCAAAAAAATCTATTTTACAGATGACATAATTTCCTATGTGGAAAACCACAAGAAATCATTAAAAAAAAAAAAAAAGAAACAACCTAGAACTAATAGGTGAGTTCAGCAAAGTTGCAGGATACAACAGAAATCAATAATTTCTATACATTAACAATGATCATGCAGAAATTGATATTAAAACAAACACCACTTACACGAATTTCTAAGAAAATGAAATAGTTATGGATACACTTAATAAGATGTGTAAGGTTTGTATACCAGACATTATAAAATGCTAATGAAATAACTCAAAGAATACCTAAATAAAAAAGGAAAAACATACCATGTTCATGGACTGGAAGATCCAACATGGTATAGATGTCAAGTCTCCCTAAATTAATCTATAGAATTAATGCAATTCCTATCAAACTCCCAGCAGCATTTTTGTAGACAAAAACAACCTTACATTAAAGGGTTAGTCACTCAGTCATGTCTGACTTCTTGCAACCCCATGAACTGAGGCCCTCCAGGCTCTCTGTCCATGGGATTTTCCAGTCAAGAACACTGGAGTGGGTAACTGTTCCCTTCTCCAAGGGATCTTCTCTACCCAAGGATCAAACCCGGTCTCCCACATTGCAGGTGGATTCTTTACTGTCTGAGCCACCAGGGAAGCCCTGCAAAAAGACAACCTATGGACTGGGAGAGAATGTTTGGAAAAGATGTGACCAATAAGGGATTAATTTTAAAAAAAAACAAACAGTTCATACAACTCAATTACAAAATAACAAACAACCCAGTCAAAAAAGGTGCAAAAGACCTAATAGACATGGCCAACTAGCAAATGAAAAGATGCTCAACATCTCTAATTAACAGAGAAATGCAAACCAAAGCTACAATAACACGACTTCCAGTTCAAGATGGCAGAGTAGAAGGACGTGCGCTTATCTGCAAGAGCATCAAAATCACAACTAGCTGTTGAACAACCATCAACAGGAGGATGCTGGTACCTACCAAAAAAATGATAGGCGTCCAAAGACAAAGAAGAAGCTGCAGCAAGACAGTAGGAGGGACACAAACATGATAAATCAAATCCCATACCCATGATCCACAAACTGGAGAACAATAATTCCAAAGAAGTTCTCCCACTGTTGTGAAGATTCAGAACCCCACATCAGGATTCCCAGCCTGGGGACCCGACAAAGGAACTGGGAATCCCCAGGGAATCTGACCTTGAAGGTGAGCGGGGTTTGATTACAAGTCTTCCACGGTACTGGGGGAAACAGACTCCTGACTTGGAGGGCACAAACTAAACCTTGTTCACACCTAGACTCAGAGGAAAGGAGCAGTGACTCCATAGGAAACTGAACCAAAACTACCTGCTACAGTTGGAGGGTCTCCTGTGGAGGCGTGGGTGGGAAGAGGGTCACCACAGGGACAGGGCAACTGGCAGCAGCTGTCTGGGAAAGTCACCTTTCGTGTAAACCCTCTTGGTGTGTGTGCTAGTTGCTTAATTGTGTCCAACTCTTTGAGACCCCATTGACTGTAGCCCACCAGACTTTTCTGTCTATGGGATTTCCCAGGCAAGAATACTGGAGTGGGTTGCCGTTCCCTTCTCTAGGGGATCTTCCTGACCCAGGGATCGAACCTGGGTGTCCTGCATTACCGTCTGAGTCACAAGGGAAGCCCAAACCCTCATGGAGGTCTCCATTAACCTGACCATAGAGTCCATAGACCTGAGGGTTGGGTTGCCTCAGGCGAAAAAAATACCAGGGAGGGAGTGCAACCCCACCCATCAGCAGATAATTGGATTAAAGTTTTACTGAGCAAGGCCCTGCACACCAGAGTAAGACCCAGTTTTTCCCATCACCAGTCCTTCCCATCAGGAACCTTACACAAGCCTCCCAGTCTCCTCCATTAGATGGCAGACAGAAGAAGGAAGAAGAACCACAATCCCACAGTGTCTAAAACAAAACCACATTACAGAAAGTATCAGTTCAGTTCAGTCGCTCAGTAATGTCCGACTGTTTGCGACCCCATGGACTGCAGCACACCAGGCCTCCCTGTCCAATACCAACTCCCAGAATTTACTCAAACTCATGTCCATTGAGTCGGTGATGCCCTTCTCCTCCTGCCTTCAATCTTTCCCAGCATCAGGGTCTTTTCCAGTGAGTCAGTTCTTCGCACCAGTGGCCAAAGTATTTGAGTTTCAGTTTCAACATCAGTCCTTCCAATGAACATTCAGGACTGATTTCCTTTAGGATGGACTAGTTGGATCTCCTTGCAGTCCAAAGGACTCTCAAGAATCTTCTCCAACACCACAGTTCAAAAGCATCAATTCTTTGTCACTCAGCTTTCTTTACAGTCCAACTCTCACATCCATACATGACTACTGGAAAAACCATAGCCTTGACTAGACGGACCTTTGTTGGCAAAGTAATGTCTCTGCTTTTTAACATGCTGTCTAGGTTAGTCATAACTTTCTTTCCAAGAAGCAAGCATCTTTTAATTTCATGGCTACAATCACCATCTGCCTGATTTTGGAGCCCCCCAAAAAAATAAAGTCTGCCACTGTTTCCACTGTTTCCCCATCTATTTGCCATGAAGTTATGGGACTGGATGCCATGATCTTAGTTTTCTGAATGTTGAGCTTTAAGCCAACTGTTTCACTCACCTCTTTCACTTTCATCAAGAGGCTCTTTAGTTCTTCTTCATTTTGTGCCATAAGGGTGGTGTCATCTGCATATCTGAGGTTATTGATATTTCTCCCGGCAATCTGGATTCCAGCTTGTGCTTTATCCAGCCGAGTGTTTCTCATGATGTACTCTGCATATAAGTTAAATTAGCAGGGTGACAATATACAGCCTTGACGTACTCCTTATCCTATTTGGAACCAGTCCATTTTTCCATGTCTAGTTCTAACTGTTGTTTCCTGATCTGCATACAGATTTCTCAAGAGGTAGGTGAGGTGGTCTGGTATTCCCATCTCTTTCAGAATTTTCCACAGTTTTTTGTGATCCACACAGTCAAAGGCTTTGGCATAGTCAGTGAAGCAGAAATAGATGTTTTTCTGGAACTCTCTTGCTTTTTCCATGATCCAGCAGATGTTGGCAATTTGATCTCTGGTTCCTCTGCCTTTTCTAAAACCTGCTTGAACATCTGGGAGTTCACGGTTCACATATTGTTGAAGCCTGGGTTGGAGAATTTTGAGCATTACTTTGATAGCGTGTGAGATGAGTGCAATTGTGTCGGAGTTTGAGCATTCTTTGGCATTGCCTTTCTTTGGGATTGGAATGAAAACTGACCTTTTCCAGTCCTGTGGCCACTGCTGAGTTTTCCAAATTTGCTGGCATATTGAGTTAAGCACTTTCACAGCATCATCTTTTAGGACTTGAAATGGCTCAACTGGAATTCTATCACCTCCACTATACAGAAAGTATATCAGTATGAAAATTCAGAAAGTTACATCCCAGATGAAGGGACAAGCTAAAACCCCAGGAAAACAACTCAATGAAGTAGAGATAGGCAACCTTCCAGAAAAAGAACTCAGAATAATGATAGTGATTAAGATTCAGGATCTCCAAAAAAGAATGGAGACAAAGTTTGAGAAGGTGCAAGAAATATTTACCAAAGACCTCCAAGAACAAAAGAACAAACCAACAGAGATGAATAATACACTAGAAGGAATTCACAGCAGAATAACTGAGGCAGAAGCACAGATAAATGACCTGGAGGACAGAATGGTGGAAATCACTGCCACAGAACAGAATATAGAAAAAAGAATGAAAAGAAATGATGACAGCCTAAGAGACCCCTGGGACAACAGCAAATGAACCAACATTCACATTATAGGGGTCCCAGAAGAAGAGAGAGAGAAAAGCCCTGAGAAAATATTTGAAGAGATAATGGCTGAAAACTTCCCTAATATGGGAAAGGAAATAATCAACCAAGTCAAGGAATCCCAGAGAGTCCCAAGCAGGATAAACCCAAGGAGGAACACACTGAGACACATAGTAATTAAGCTCACAAAAATTAAAGACAGTGATAAAATATTAAAAGCAACAAGGGAAAAATGACAGATAACATATCAGGGAACTCCCATCAGGCTGTCAGCTGATTTTCAACAGAAACTATGCAAGCCAGAAGGGAATGGCTTGATATATTTAAAGTGATGAAAGGGAAGAATCTACAGCCAAGAATACTCTACCCAGCATGACTCTCCTTCAGATTTGATGGAGAAATCAAAAGATTTCCAAACCAGCAAAAGTTAAGAGAATTCAGCACCACCAAACCAGCTTTACAACAAATGCTAAAGGAAATTCTCTATGCAGAAAACAAGAGAAGGAAAAGCCTTACCTACAGAAAATAAACTTCAAACAATTAAAAAAATGGTAATAGGATCATACATATCAATAATTACCTTAAATGTAAATGGATTAAATGCACCAACCAAAACACAGACTGGCTGAGCAGTTGAGAACCTGTGTACATATGCACTTCCACTTACCACATCACTCTGCTTGAGCTTTCAAATTGTATGTAATTATTTTATATTATTAGATTAATCATGTTCCCATTATGGCTTACAATTGTAGTCATCTTTTATTTTTTGTCTGGCTATTGATTGTGAAAACTAATAAACATCTTTTATTATTGAATTATATAACTATTACTTAGTTAACACCATTGTATCATGATTGGTCAACAGAAAAATTATAGAATTCTATATCATAAAAGCTAGAATTTAATAGAAAAATCTGCAATCACTTTTTAAAATCCATATCCATATCAGAATTATCTTGGAATTTTTTGAAAAATACCAATGCCCATGTATTCTTTTTTTTTTTTTTTGCCAGTGCTCCAGATATGTTTATAATGAGAATCCATGTTCATTATAAAACAACTGGACTATATGAGAATCTTTTACTTTTATCTAGCTTATTTCACTTTTCCTGTTTCATATTCAGAGCTCCCGTTTCATTTAGTTTATGTTTTCCAATTTCTCCATCTCTTCTTTATGTTCTTTCTCAAGCCTTTATCAAGTATAGTAGAAAAGCTTTTGTACACATATATAAACAATGTTTATAATATATAAACCCCACTTTATATATTTATATATATTTATATATTTTATATATATTTATAATATATAAAATCCCACTTTTGAACATATATTCTACTATATATATATATATTGTGGAAACCTTATGAATTTTTGCCTAACTAAAAAAAATATGACTGGTGCGCGGTCCATCGCACCTGGTGCGCTTCTGTGCGAAGAGTCGGACATGACTGAGCAACTGAACTGAGCTGAACTGAAATTTTATAAATCTGTTAAATTATTGACATCATTCAAGATGCTCCTATTATTTTTTCTGCACTTGACAAAATATTCTCAAAGAAATGTTAATGTCTCACTATGATTATATATTTTTTCTTTTCTCTTGTATTTCTTCTGATTTTTGCTTTATGTATCCTTGTTTCTTTGTTGTTA
Organism: Moschus berezovskii; assembly: GCF_049115385.1. Taxonomy (NCBI): domain Eukaryota; kingdom Metazoa; phylum Chordata; class Mammalia; order Artiodactyla; family Moschidae; genus Moschus; species Moschus berezovskii. The sequence continues at coordinate 49,629,055 of NC_142488.1, read as the reverse complement.
AGCTGTCTAATGGTTTATGATGTCTTTCTTCTTTTTCAATTTTACCTTTTATCATTAAAATATTCATATTTGTTTCATTTAAAATAAATAAATTTTTTAAAAATACACTGACAAAAAAAATTACAATGACACCAGTCAGAATGGCCATCATTAAAAAGTCCACAAAATATAAATCCTGGAGAAGGTGTGGAGCAAAGGGAATCCTCCTTTGCCATGTTAATGGGAACATAAATTGGTGCAGCCACTATGGAAAACATGGAGCTTTATTCTTTACAAAACTGAAAAATAGAGTTACACTCTGATCCAACAATCCCACTTTTGAACATATATTCAGAAAAAACTCTAACTAGAAATCTAAGCCATATGCTCCCCAGTGTTCATAGCAGCTCTACTTTCAATATCCAAGGCATGGAAGCAACTTAAATGTACACTAACAGACAAATGGATAAAAAAGGTGAGATACACACACACACACACACACACACACACACACACACACACACACACAAAATGGAATACTACTCAGTCATAAAAATGAATGAAGTAATACCATTTATAGCCACATGGATGGACCTACAGATTATCATACTAAGTGAAGTAAGTCACACAAAGAAAGACAAATGTCATATGATATCATTATATGTGGAATCTAAAATATGATACAAATGAAATAATTTACAAAACATACTCACAGACATAGAAAACAAACTTATGGTTACCAAAGGATAAAAGGGCAGGGTGGTGAGGATAAATTAGGAGTTTTGGATTAACAGATATACACTATTATATATAAAATAGATAAATACTAAGGACCTACTATATAGCATAGGAAACTATACCCAATATCTTGTAATAACCTTCCCAGGTGTCTCAGTGGTAAAGAATTTGCCTGCCAATGCAGGAGATGCAAGTTCAATCTCTTTGTCAGGAAGGTTCCCTGGAGAAGGAAATGGCAGCACACTCCAGTATTCTTACCTCAAAAATCCCATGGACAGAGGAGCCTGGCAGGCTACAGTCCATGGGGTAATACCTCATAACCTGTAATGAAAAGAATATGTGTGTGTATATATGTGTGTGTGTTTATGTATAACTAAATCAATTTGCTGTATACCAGAAACTAATACAACATTGTAAATCAACTCTAATTAAAAAAAATAATAAATAAATTCATTAAATGTATATGAAAATGTAAAAGACCTAAAATAGCTAAACAGTCTAGATAAAGAAGAATAAAATGAGAAGAATCATTCTACCCAATTTTAAGAGTTATTATATTGCTATGTAATCAAGACTCTGTGGTATTAGTAAAGGTATAGGCATACAGACCAATGAAACAAAATATAGAACCCAGAAATAGATCCACACAACTATTTCAAACAACTTTTTTTAAAAATTTATTTTATTGGAGGCAAATTACCTTACATTAATATATTGGTTGGTTTTGCCATACATTGACATGAATCCGCCCCGGGTGTACATGTGTTCCTTTTCTTGAACCCCACCTCCCACCTCCCTCTTCCCCATATCCTCCCTCCAGGTCATCCCCGTGCACCAACCCCAAGCATCCTGTATCATGCGTCGAACCTGGACTGGTCACTTATGATAATATACATGCTACAATGCCGTTCTCCCCAGTCATCCCACCTTCACCCTCTCCCACAGAGTCCCAAAGACTGTTCTATATACCTATGTCTCTTTTGCAGTCTCGTATACAGGGTTAAGGTTACCATCTTTCTAAATTCCATATATATGCATTAGTATACTGTATTGATGTTTTTCTTTCTGGCTTACTTCACTCTGTATAATTGGCTCCAATTTCATCCACCTCATTAAAACTGATTCGAATGCATTCTTTTTGATGGCTGAAAAATACTCCATTGTGTATATGTACTAAAGCTTTCTTATCCATTCATCTGCAGATGGACATCTAGGTTGCTTCCATGTCCTGGCTATTCAAACAACTTTTTAAATGGAGAAAAGGAAATTCAATGGAGGAAGGATAGTTTTTCAATAAATGGTGCTGGAGCAATTAGTCATCTGTAGACAAAAATATGAACTTTGACTTAAATGTAACACCTTATATAAAAATTAACTAAAATTGATCATAGATTTAAATGTAAAGCATAAAACTTTAACACTTTCAGGAAAAAGGAGAAAATCTTTGGGATCTAGGGTTAGGCAGAGATCTTTAGACTTGACACTAAAAGCACAATTCATAAAAGGAAAATTTGCTAAATTGGAATCATCAAAATTTTTCTTACTCTGTGGAAGTCCCTGTTAAGAATATGAAAAGACAAACTATTGACTGGAAGAAAATATTTATCATCCACATATTCAACAAAAGAGCACTCAAAGCTCAATACTTAAAAAAATTCAAATAGAAAATGGACAAAAGATATGAAAAGACATCTCACTTAAGAGAGTACAGAGAGAAAAGGAACACATAAAAGGATGCTCAACATCATTAGCCATTAAGGAAATGCAAATTAAAACCACAATGAGATTTCACTGCATACATATCAGAATATCTGAAATAAAGCAGTGATGATATCAAATACTGGTGAGGATGTAGAGGAGCTGGGTCACTCATACATTGTTCGTGGGAATGGCATAGGCACTCTGGAAATGTTTGGCAGTTTCTTAAAAAAGAAAACTAAGTATACAAACACCCATTTATGATAAAAACTCTTCAAATAGTGGGTATAGAGGAAACATACTTCATAAAAATAAAAGCAATATATGATAAGCTCAAAGCTAACATGGTACTCAATATTGAAAAGCTGAAAGCATTTCCTCTAAGATTAGGAACAAGACAAGGGTGCCATTCTCACCATTTTTATTCAGCATAGTACTGGAAGTCCTAGTCATGGCAATCAGAGAATAAAAAGAAATCAAAGGAATCCAAATTTGAAAGGAAGAAGTAAAACTCAATCTTTGCAGATGATATGATACTATACAGAGAAAGTCCTACAGAGGCCAACAAACAACTACTACACCTGATCAATTAATTCAGTAAAGTTTCAGGACACCAAATTAGTATACAGAAATCTGTTGCATTTTTTCATACTGATGATGAACTAAAAAAGTAAAGAAGAAAAATTAAGGAAACAATCCCATTTGCAATAGCATCAAAAATAATAAAATACCTAGGAATAAATCTAACTAAGGAGATAAAAGATCTGTACTCAGAAAACTGTAAGACACTGATGGAAGGAAATGAAGATGACACAAACAGATGGAAATACACACTATATTCAGGGATTGGAAGAATTGATACTGTTAAAATGACCATACTACCCAAGGTAATCTATATATTTAATGCAATCTCTTTCAAAATACCAATGATATTTTTCACAGAACTAGAATAAATAGTTTTAAAATTTGTATGGAAACACAGACTCCAAAAAGCCAAAATAATCCTGAGAAAGAACACAGTTGGAGGTATCATACCTGATTTCAAACTATAGTAGAAACTTATAGGAACCTAAACAGTACGAAGCTGGCACAAAAACAGACACATAGATCAATGGAAGAGAATAGAGACAACAGAAATAAACCTATGCACTTATGGTCAGTTAATCTATGACGAAGTGGACAAGAATGTACAATGAGGAAAAGACAACCTATTCAATAACTGGTGCTGAAAAAACTGAACAGTTATATAAGAATGAAGTTAGAACATCTTCTAAATCCACATATAAAAAATAAAGTAAAAATGAATTAAAAACCTAAATATAAGACCAGAAACCAAAAAGCTCCTAGAAGAAAACATAGGCAGAAAACTCTTTGACATAAACCATAGCAATATCTTTTTGGATCTGTCTTCTAAGGCAAAGGAAATAAACAAAGGAGACCTAATTAAACTTAAGGGTTTTGCATAACAAAGGAAACCAGCAACAAAATGAAAAGAAACCTACTGAATGGGAGAAAATATATGAAAACTGTGTGACTGATAAAGGGTTAATATTCAAAATATATAAACAGTTCCTATAAGTGAAAGTGAAAGTCACTCAGTTGTGTCTGACTCTTTGCGACCCCATGGACTGTGTAGTCCATGGAATTCTCCAGGCCAGAATACTGGAGTGGGTAGCTTTTCCCTTCTCCAGGGGATCTTCCCAACCCAGGGATCGAACCCAGGTCTCCCGCATTGCAGGCGGATATAAAAAATAAGAAAAAAAAAACTGATTTAAAAATGAGCAGAAGACCCGAACAGACATTTTTCTAAAGAAGATATACAGATGGCCAACAGGCACATGAAAAGATGTTCAACATTGCTAGTCATCATAGACATGCAAATCAAAACCACAATGAAATACACCTCATACCTGCCAGAATGTTGTTTCTGTTTTTCGCTAAGCCCTGTCTGACTATTTGCGACCCCATGAACTGCAGCATGCTTGGCTTCCCTGTCTTTCACTATCTCCCGGAGTTTGCTCAAACTCATGTCCATTGAGTCAGTGATCCAGCCATCTCATCCTCTGCTGCCCCCTTCTCCTCTTGCCCTCAATCTTTCCCAGCATCAGGGTCTCTTCCAATGAGTCGTCTCTTCACACCAGGTGGCCGAAGTATTGGAGCTTTAACTTCAGCCTCAGTTCTTCCAATGAATATTCAGGGTTGATTTCCTTTAGGATTGACAGGTCTGATCTCCTTGCTGTCCAAGGGACTCTCAAGGGTCTTCTCCAGCACCACAGTTCGAAAGCATCAATTCTTCAGCACTTAAGGTCCAACTCTCACATTCATACATGACTACTGGAAACACCGTACCTTTGGCTAGATGGACCCTTTGTCGGCAAAGTAATGTCTCTGCTTTTTAATATGCTATCAAGGTTGGTCATAACTTTCCTTCCAAGGAGCAAGCGTCTTTTAATTTCATGGCTGCAGTCACCATCCACAATGATTTTGGAGACCAAGAAAATAAAATCTGGCACTGTTTTCACTTTTTCTCCATCTATTTGCCATGAAGTGTTGGGACTAGATGCCATAATCTTAGCTTTTAGAATATTGAGGTTTTTTTAAAATTTATTTTATTTTTTAAAATTTATTTATTTTAATTGGAAGCTAATTACTTTACACTATTGCATTGGTTTTGCCATACATTGACATGAATCTGCCCCGGGTGTACATGTGTTCCCCATCTTGAACCCCCCTCCCACCTCCCTCCCCATCCCATCCCTACACCAGCCCCGAGCATCTTGTATCATGCATCAAACCTGGACTAGCGATTCGCATAGAATGTTGAGTTTTAAGCCAGCTTTTTCACTCTCCTCTTTCACCCTCATAAAGAGGCTCTTTAGTTCATCTTTGCTTTCTGCTATTAGAATATTTAATATCATCTGGATATCTGAGGTTATTGATATTTCTCTCGGCAATCTTGATTCCAGCTTGTGATTCATCCAGTGCAACATTTTGCATGATGTACTCTGCATATAATTTAAATAAGCAGGGTGACAATATACAGCCTTGATGCACTCCTTTACCAATTTGGAACAAGTCTGTTGTTCCATGTCCGGTTCTAAGTGTTGCTTCTTGGCCTTCAAACAGGTTTTTTAAGAGGCAGGTAAAATGGTCTGGTATTCCCATCTCTTAAAGAATTTTCCACAGTTTGTTGAGATCCACACAACACATAGTGTTGTCAATGAAGCAGAAGTTAAGGTTTTCAGGAATTCTCTTGCTTTTCCTATGATCCAACGGATAATGGCAATTTGATTTCTGGCTCCTCTGCCTTCTCTAAATCCAGCTTGTACATTTGGAAGTTCTTGGTTCACATACTGTTGAAGCCTAGTGTGAAGGATTTTGAGCATTATCTTGCTGGCATGTGAAATGAGTGCAACTGTGTGGTAGTTTGAACATTCTTTGAAATTGCCTTTCTTTGGAATTGGGATAAAAACTGACCTTCTCCAGTCCTGTGGCTACTGCTGAGTTTTCCAAATTTGTTGGCATATTAAATGCAGCACTTTAACAGCATCGCCTTTTAAGATTTGAAATACCTCAGCCGGAATTCCATCACCTCCATTAGTTTTGTTCATAATAATGCTTCCTAAGTCCCCCTTGAATTCACATTCCAGGATGTCTGGCTGTAGGTGAGTGACCACACCATCGTGGTTATCTGGATCATTAAGACCTTTTTAAAAATAGTTCTTCTGTATATTCTGGCCATCTCTTAATTTCTTCTGCTTCTGTTAGGTCCTTGCTGTTTCTGTCCTTTATTGTGCCCATCTTTGCATGAAATGTTCCTCTGGTGCCTCTAATTTTCTTGAAGATATCTCCAATCTTTCCCATTCTATTGTTTTCCTCTATTTCTTTGCATTGTTCACTTAAAAAGGCCTTCTTATCTCTCCTTGCTATTCTCTGAAACTCTGCATTCAGGTGGGTATATCTTTCTGTTTCTCCTTTGCTTTTCACTTCTCTTCTTTTTTAGCTATTTGTAAGGCCTCTGATGCTGGGTAGGATTGGGGATGGGAGGAGAAGGGGACGACAGAGAATGAGATGGCTGGATGGCATCACAGACTTGATGGACATGAGTTTGAGTGAACTCCGGGAGTTGGTGATGGACAGGGAGGCCTGGCGTGCTGTGATTCATGGGGTCGCAAAGAGTCGGACACGACTGAGCGAATGAACTGAACTGAACTGAACTGAAGGCCTCCTCAGATAATCATTTTGCTTTGCATTTCTTTTTATTGGGGATGGTTTTGGTCACCACCTCCTGTACAATGTTAGAAACTTCTGTTCACAGTTCTTCAGGCTCTCTGTCTACCAGATCTAATCCCTTGAATCTACTCATCACCTCCACTGTATAATCCTAAGGGATTTTATTTAGGTCATGCCTGAATGGTCTAGAGGTTTTCCATACTTTCTTCATTTAAGCCTGAATTTTGCAATAAGGAAGTCAGGATCAAAGTCACATCAGCTCCAGGTCTTGTTTTTGCTGACTGTATAGAGCTTCTCCATCTTTGGCTGCAAAGAATATAATCAATCTAATTTCAGTATTGACCATCTGATGATGTCCTTGTGTAGTTATCTCTTGTGTTATTGAAAGAGGGTGTTTGCTATGACCAATATGTTCTATTGGCAAAACTCTGGTGGAATTGCCCTGCTTCATTTTGTACTCAAAGGCCAAACTTGCCAGAATGGCTATCATCAAAAGACCACAAATAACAAATATTGGTGGGGATGTGGAGAACACTTGTACACTGTTGCTGGGAATATAAATTGGTGCAGCCACTGTGATAATGGCATAGAGTTTTCTCAAAAAACTAAAAATAAAGCTACCATGTGATCCAGAAATTCCACTCTTGACTATATATCTGAAGAAAACAAAAACTCTATTTTGAAAAGATACATGCACCTCAACAGTAGTTGAGGTGTGAACATCCTGGACTGTGAATTCAAGGGGACCTTCAGTTCAGTTCAGTTCAGTTCATTCGCTCAGTTGTGTCTGACTCTTTGCGACCCCATGAATCACAGCACGCCAGGCCTCCCTGTCCATCACCAACCCCCGGAGTTCACTCAAACTCATGTCCATCGAGTCCGTGATGCTATCCAGCCATCTCATTCTCTGCCGTCCCCGTATCCTCCCACCCCCAATCCCTCCTAGCATCAGACTCTTTTCCAGTGAGTCAACTCATCGCATGAGGTGGCCAAAGTATTGGAGTTTCAGCTTTAGCATCAGTCCTTCCAATGAACACCCAGGATTGATCTCCTCTAGAATGGACTGGACCTTAGGAAGCATTATTATGAACAAAACTAGTGAAGGTGATGGAATTCCAGCTGAGGTATTTCAAATCCTAAAAGTTGATGCTGTTAAAGTGCTGTACTCAATATGCCAATAAATTTGGGAAACTCAAATAATACTAGCAGTATTATTTACAATAACCTATATATGCTCAAACTACCGCACAATTGCACTCATCTCACACGCTAGTAAAGTCATGCTCAAAATTCTCCAAGACAGGCTTCAGCAATATGTGAACCGTGAACTCTCAGATGTTCAAGCAGGTTTGAGAAAGGGCAGAGGCACCAGAGATCAAATTGCCAACATCCACTGGATCCTGGAGAAAGCAAGAGAGTTCCAGAAAAACATCGATTTCTGCTTCATTGACTATGCCAAAGCCTTTGACTGTGTGGATCACAATAAAGTGTGGAAAATTCTTAAAGAGATGGGAATACCAGACCACCTGTCCTGCCTCTTGAGAAACCTGTATGCAGGTCAGGAAGCAACAGTCAGAACTGGACATGGAACAACCAACTGGTTCCAAATAGGAAAAGGAATGCGTCAAGGCTGTATATTGTCACCTTGCTTATTTAACTTATATACAGAGTACATCATGAGGAACGCTGGGCTGGAAGAAGCACAAGCTGGAATCAAGATTGCTGGGAGAAATATCAATAATCTCAGATATGCAGATGACACTACCCTTATGGCAGAAAGTGAAGAGGAACTCAAAAGCCTCTTGATGAAAGTGAAAGAGGAGAGTGAAAAGGTTGGCTTGAAGCTCAACATTCAGAAAACTAAGATCATGGCATCTGGTCCCATCACTTCATGGGAAATAGATGGAAAAACAGTGGAAACAGTGTCAGACTTTATTTTTGGGGGCTCCAAAATCACTGCAGATGCTGATTGCAGCCATGAAAGTAAAAGACGCTTGCTCCTTGGAAGGAAAGTTATGACCAACCTTGATAGCATATTAAAAAGCAGAGACATTACTTTGCCAACCAAGGTCTGTCTAGTCAAGGCTATGGTCTTTCCCGTGGTCATGTATGGATGTGAGAGTTGGACTGTGAAGAAAGCTGATTGCTGAAGAATTGATGCTTTAGAACTGTGGTGCTGGAGAAGACTCTTGAGAGTCCCTTGTACCTCAAGGAGATCCAACCAGTCCATTCTAAGGGAGATCGATCCTGGGTATTCATTGGAAGGACTGATGCTAAAGCTGAAACTGCAATACTTTGGCCACCTCATGCGACGAGTTGACTCACTGGAAAAGACTCTGATGCTGGGAAAGGTTGGGGGCGGGAGGAGAAGGGGACGACCGAGAATGAGATGGCTGGATGGTATCACCGACTCTGTGGACATGAGTTTGAGTGAACTCAGGGAGTTGGTGATGGATAGGGAGGCCTGGCATGCTGTGATTCATGGGGTCGCGGAGAGTCGGACACGACTGAGCGACTGAACTGATCTGAACTGAACTGATATATGGAAGCAATCTCAGTGTCTGTCAACAGATGAATTGATAAGGAAGATATGGCATATATTTACAATGGACAACTATGAAGCCATTGAAAGAATGAAATTTTGCCATTTGCAACAACATGGATGGACCTGGAGAGTATCATGCTTAGTGAAATAAGTCAAATGAGAAAGACAAATACTGTATGTAATCACTTATATGTGAAATCTAAAAAATAAACTCCAGTTTAGTTCAGTCACTCAGTTTCTTTGCGACCCATGAACCGCAGGCCTCCCTGTCCATCCCCAACTCCCAGAGTCCACACAAACCCATGTTCATTGAGTCTGTGATGCCATCCAACCATCTCATCCTCTGTCGTCCCCTTCTCCTCCTGCCCTCAATCTTGCCCAGCATCAGGGTCTTTTCAAATGAGTCAGCTCTTTGCATTATGTGGCCAAAGTATTGGAGTTTCAAAAATAAACTAGTGTATATTTAAAAACAGAAACAGAATCACAGATCTAAAGACCAAACTAGTGGTTACCAATGAGGAAGCATGGGAAGAGGTAAGATTAGGGAATTAGGGAATACAAACTACTGTGTATAAAATAAGCTGTAAGAATATATTGTACAGCACAGGGAATATAGCCAATATTTTATAATCACTTTAAGTGGGGTGTAGTCTATAAACATTTTGAATCAGTATTTGTAAACGTGAAAATATTATAATATTATCAATCAACTATACCTCATTAAAAGAATCAAAAACAACAACAAAAACCCAAATATGCAATTACCATATGACCCAGCAATTGTACTTTTGGGCATTTATCCCAGAGAACAGAAAACTTATGTTCACACTAAAACCTTTATATGAATGTTCATAGGAACTTTATTTGTAATAGTGAAAACCTGGAACCAGTCTGCATGTCTTTCAATGGTCAACTGTGGAACATCTATATCCTTGAATATTTGCTGGCTTGCTTGCTAAGTTGCTTCAGTTGTGTTTGGCTCTTTGTGACCCTATGGACTATAGCCTGCCAGGTTCCTCTGTCCATGGTCAACTGTGGAACATCTATATCCTTGAATATTTGCTTGCTAAGTTGCTTCAGTTGTGTTCGACTCTTTGTTACCCTATGGACTGTAGCCTGCCAGGTTCCTCTGTCCATGGAATTCTCCAGGCAAGAATACTGGAGTGGGTTGCCACGCCCTCCTCCATGGGATCTTTCCGACCCAGGGATCAGACCCATGTCTCTTTCATCTCCTGCATTGGCAGGTGGGTTCTTTACCACTAGCCCCACCTGGATAGCCTATCCTTGAATATTACTCAGTAATAAAAGGAATGAACTACTGATAGATGCAGCAACTTAGCTGAATCTCCAGGGAACTATGGTGAGTGGAAAAAGCCAGTCCCCAAAGGTTACATATCATATGATTTGTATAACTTTTGGGGTTTTTTTTGGCTGCACCAGGTCTTAGTTGCGGCCCACAGGATCTTTAGTTGAGGAATATGGGATCAATTTCCCCAACCAGGGATCAAACCTAGGCCCCCTGCATTGGAGCATGGAGTCTTAGCCACTGGATCACCAGGGAAGTCCCCAGAATGACAGTTTGTTTTTTTTAAATTGGGATGTTCTGTATCTTTCTTTCTTTCTCTTCCCTCCAGCATGTAACTGGGTCAAAGTACCAATGTCTGTCTAGAATTTAAAACAATTTTAAAGAATTTTAAAAATTGGAAAGTTTTGGGACTTCCCTGGTGGTCCAGCGGTTAAGATTCTGAGCTCCCAATACAGGGGGCCTGGGTTTGATCCCTGGTCAGAGAATTAGATACCACATGCTGTAACTAAGAGCCTGCCTGCCACAACTAAAAAGATCCCACATGCCACAACGAAGATCCTGAGTGCAGCAACTAAGATCCAGCACAGCCAAATAAATAAATATAAATAAATATTTTTAATTGAAAATTCTTGAAGAAAAGAAAATTCCCCAGAAGAGATTCATCTTCAACTTTGTGGCCTGAGGACTCTGAAGGTCTCTTGCCTCTTGCTTCTGTGACCAGTTTTGACATTTGCTCTGGCTTTGGCTTTGCATTTCCTCCCAAGATGGCCATACCAGCTAGTCCTTTAAGGACCTTACAACGTCCATTTCACTTCCTCATGGCAATTGTCAAGAGATTGCTTCAGACTGAGGCTCCCACTTCATTGCCTAAAAACCTGACAGTTGTTTTGGGGGCTATTCAGTTTCATACTTTCCACTGTCTAGGCAGGAGGGGAATTCCCAACACCTGCTTCCCACTGCTGGCTCCTGTTACAAAAGCCAAGGGGGCCAGATCCTTTTTTTACCTCCACTCTGGTATAGATACTGTGTGGGCTCTTGACCCAAATTTGGCTCTCTTTTAGGACTTTGAATCATGAGTGAGTAATGCAATAATGGAGAATACTGGAAATGAGAGTGTTCACAGCAATTCCAATGATGTCACAAATCATTTTTTCTTCCCACTCCTCAGAATCGACTATCAAACTTATACTCTGCGTACTAATGTGTGGCTTATAGAACTAAGGGTTCCCTAACTATCAGCTTTGTTCTCCCGTGGGGGTGAGTATATTATATGAGACCCTCTACCTGAGGCTGTACTTTTAGTTACTAGAGAAAAGTCATAAATTAATTCACTCAACAAAAAATGTATTCAGTGTGTGCTTTGGGCCAGGCAGTGTTCTAGATGCTGGTGATACAATTAAGTACAAGGCAGATGTAGGCTCAGCTCTCATAAGTAAATAATAAATAAAAAAGGTAAAAATGATCTTCACGACCAAGATAATCACGATGGAGTGATCACTCACCTGGAGCCAGACATCTTGGAATGTGAAGACAAGTGGGCCTTAGAGAACATTACTACGAACAAAGCTAGTGGAGGTGATGGAATTCCAATTGAGTTACTTCAAATCCTGAAAGATGATGCTGTGAAAGTGCTGCACTCAATATGCCAGCAAATGTGGAAAACTCAGCAGTGGCCACAGGACCGGTAAAGGTCAGTCTTCATTCCAATCCCAAAGAAAGGGAATGACAAAGAATGCTCAAACTACCGCACAATTGCACTCATCTCACACACTAGTAAAGTCATGCTCAAAATTCTCCAAGCCAGGCTTCAGCAATATGTGAACCATGAACTTGCAGATGTTCAAGCAGGGTTTTAGAAAAGGCAGAGGAACCAGAGATCAAATTGCCAACAACCGCTGGATCCTGGAGAAAGCAAGAGAGTTCCAGAAAAACATCGATTTCTGCTTCATTGACTATGCCAAAGCTTTTGACTGTGTGGATCACAAAAAACTGTGGAAAATTCTTAAAGAGATGGGAATACCAGACCACCTGACCTGCCTCTTGAGAAACCTGTATGCAGGTCAGGAAGCAACAGTCAGAACTGGACATGGAACAACAGACTGGTTCCAAATAGGAAAAGGAGTACGTCAAGGTTGTATATTGTCACCCTGCTTATTTAACTTATATGCAGAGTACATCATGAGGAACGCTGGGCTGGAAGAAGCACAAGCTGGAACCAAGATTGCTGGGAGAAATATCAATAACCTCAGATATGCAGATGACACTACCCTTATGGCAGAAAGTGAAGAGGAACTCAAAAGCCTCTTGATGAAAGTGAAAGAGGAGAGTGAAAAGGTTGGCTTGAAGCTCAACATTCAGAAAACAAAGATCATGGCATCTGGTCCCATCACTTCATGGGAAATAGATGGGGAAACAGTGGAAGCAGTGTCAGACTTTAATTTTTGGGGCTCCAAATTCACTGCAGATGCTGATTGCAGCCATGAAATTAAAAGACGCTTACTCCTTGGAAGGAAAGTTATGACCAACCTAGATAGCATATTAAAAAGCAGAGACGTTACTTTGCCAACAAAGGTCCGTCTAGTCAAGGCTATGGTTTTTCCAGTGGTCATGTATGGATGTGAGAGTTGGACTGTGAAGAAAGCTGATCGCCGAAGAATTGATGCTTTTGAACTGTGGTGCTGGAGAAGACTCTTGAGAGTCCCTTGGACTGCAAGGAGATCCAACCAGTCCATTCTAGAGGAGATCAATGCTGGGTGTTCATTGGAAGGACTGATGCTAAAACTGAAACTCCAATACTTTGGCCACCTCATGCAACGAGTTGACTCACTGGAAAAGACTCTGATGCTGGGAAAGGTTGGGCATGGGAGGAGATGGGGACAACAGAGAATGAGATGGCTGGATGGCATCACCGACTCGGACATGAGTTTGAGTGAACTCCGGGGGTTGGTGATGGACAGGGAGGCCTGGCGTGCTGTGATTTATGGGTTCGCGAAGAGTTGGACATGACTGAGTGACTGAACTAAACTAACTGAACTAAATTTCAGATAGTAATGTTATATGAAGAAAATGTAATCAAGTGGGAAATGGGGTTGGAGTGGAAAGGTCTACGTTAGATAAGCTTATCAGGGAAAGCCTCTTTAAAAATATATTTGAACTGAGACCTAAAGGATGGCAAGTCAGTAGTATGGATATCTGGAGGAAAAGAATTCCAGGCAGAGGGAAAAGCAAGTACAAGACACTGAGATGAGATGGGTTTGGTATGTTTAAGAAACAGAAAGATGGGGATGTCCCTGGTGGTCCAGTGACTAAGATTCCACCCTCCTAATACAGGGGCCCCAAATTTGATCCATAGTTAGGAAACTAGACCCCACATGCCACAGCTAAGAGTTCAAATGCCACAACTAAAGATCAGGCACAGCCAAATAAATAAATATTTTAAAAAAAGAAACAGAAAGATGTCTAGTGCAGTTAGGATAGAGTGATTGATGAAGAGAGAGGTAAGAGCTAAGATTATGGAGGTATTGGGAAGCAGATCATGCAGGACCTTGTAGGCTACTATTGGGGCTTTGTTTTTTACTGTGAGTGCAGTGAGAGCCATAGGAGGATTTTGAACAAAGGAGGGATGTCATTGATTTAGGTTTTCACTGGACCCATTTGACTATTGTGAGATATGTTGATGGAGGCAAGGATGGAAGCAAGAACAAGGTTGCTGTTTAGGTGATATTTGCCTATCATCGTTTGACTTCAAAAATGGTGCCTTGTCCAGGTAGACATAACCCCTATGGCACTTGGCTTGGAGAAGAGGGCCTTTATCTAAAGAAGATGCCCCTTTTTGCTGCACATGCAGCCCCACACCTGGTACATGATTTAGAATCAGAATACATACTGGACTTCAGTCCCTACTGGGCCCCTAGCCAGATACCCTTGCACAGTGTACAAACCATGCAACTGTTGATAGTCCTGATCAAAGAGACTGGTGGAGGCTGTTGCAGTAATCCAGATGATAGATGATGATACTTTGGATCTAGGTGGCAGCAGAGTGGAGGGAGGAAAAGGCACAAGGCATATGCTGAGGAAGTCCTTTACCCTGGAACCAGTCCTAGCCCTGAGAAGAATGGACTGTTATTGTCTCTAAGAGAAGCTCTAACGTCTACCAAAACTGTGGGCTCAGACTCATTCCAGCCCTAAACAGTTCCCTCAAAGGAGAGGTGGGGGTGGTTACTGAGTGAGAGGTGGTAGTGGGCAAGGGAAGGAGGAATCCATAGTCTCCAGGAAGATTTGACCTTCCAGAAGAACAACAGGCAGTAGGCTAGCCCCACAAGAGAGTCCAGGAACAGTTGTACATCTATGAAAATTGTGAGAAATGTGGATATCAATCCCTACTTAACCTTACAAGGTGGTTATGAGGATCAAATATATGTTCAAAGCATCTAGATTAGGCCTGGCACTTAGTAGGCATTCAGAAGGCCTTGGCCCTAGTCTTGGTTCCTCCACAGACTCACTGAGACATCTTAGACAAATGGCTTTAGCTTTCTGAGGCTCAAATTCTTCATTTGTACAATGAATAAAATACTCCCTGCAAAGATAAAGTTGATGGAACAGACAGAATGAAACCCTGGATGTGAACGCAACAAAAATGAAATTGCCCTAAGAAAGTTGAGCAGAATGCTACCCAGAAAAATGGTGATAATTCCCCTAGTGGGGCTTAGAGAAGCTGGTCCACCACTTTTCTTTACTCTTTCTGGTCTTCCTTCATTTCTGTCTTTGTTTCCCTTGGTCTTTCTCAGATCTTTTCTCCTTCCTGGCTTCCCTCTGTGTTGCCCCTTTCATTTTTCAAATTTCTGCTTTTCTGTTTCTTTGTCTTACTCTTCTCATTCCCTTCAATGAGCAACAGTCTTTGGACCAATCTAACTCTCCACATTCCTTTCACCACTTACCCAACTCTGTCTATTTTGTCTGCTCCACCCCCACCCTACCCTTCGCCCCTCCTCCTAGATTTAAGGATGAGTAATGTCTGAGACTCTGGAGCTATTGCAGCTGTTCTGAGCCACTGGGGCCTCCCACCTCCCAGATCTGAATAAGGCTGATCCTCAGGAGGGGCGGAGGGGAGAGGATAGCAAGAAACAGGGAGTGTTGTTACATTTGTAGTCTCCTTTTTTGCCATTCATTTTGGAAGGGGAAAATGAAACAAAAGAGGAATTTAAAGCTTCTTTTATCTTGCTCCAGATGCAATTAAGATGCCCTAAGAGCTTGGTTTGACTTTCTAGGAAAGAAAACTCCTCTAAGAAACCACATTGTTTAAACATTAGGTTTGCCTGGACCACAGGATCTGATAAGACAATGAAAACAGAAAAGGCTTTTAAGACCAATTTAATCCACACACAAATGTAATTCTAATGAAGAATCAATAGTCTGGTGGATCATTTTTCCTGCTACTCCTTGGAGAAGCTTAAAGAGACTTTCAATCAATAGAGTAGATAGTGAATAAAATGTAATAGACAAGGTGGCACTTGATCTTGGCAAATTTCCTAAGGTGGTTCTTCAGTGGCTGCTGTTTAGGAAGCAATGATCTAATGAAATCAATATATAATGGGAGGTGGCCAGATGCCTACACAAATTAATCAGGGCCATGACCACATCTGAAGAAAGAATGGCTCCACTAACAAGTGTGCCCAGCCTTAAGAAGGAGAGATGCAGAACTGGAAGAGCATGGCTAGTCCTGTCTAGGGGAGAGATATTTGGAGATATTTCTTGTTGATTTATGGTTGCCTAGACCCACTTCTCCTCCTTCCTTTGTTATCTTTGGGGAATTCTGTCTGACCATTGTAAGAGGCCTTGTCCATTGCCACCTTCTTCTAGGTTGTCAGGGCTCTTCCTTGGTTCCAGGGCCCACTTTTCCCCTATATGATTCAGGACTAAGTCCTGAGTGATTTAAGCCAGTGGTTCTCAAACATGGTCTGAGATTCTCAGGGGATCCCCAAGACCCCTTTAGACTGCAAGGTCAAAACTCTTCTTGTGATGTTATTTTCCTTTTTCACCCTCATTATTTCACAGGTACATAATGGATTTTCCAGAGATTACGTGACATCATGATGTTATCACTCTGACAGTTAACAGAATGTTTGTGTATTGTTGTATGTTTTAGAATTTTCCAAGGTTTAACATATAAATATCTGTGTTTTTACAGATTAAATCAGGTTGACTTCAATACTTCTACTGTGCTGTTGTTATTATCTACAGTGGTCCCTGTGATAATCTCTTTAACTGTATTATTATTAAATATATTATTACTTTCATTTTTTTAACAGTATTTATTTATTTGGCTACACAAGGTCTTAGTTGCATCGTGAGAACTCTTAGTTGCAGCATGTGGGATCCAGTTCCCTGACCAGGGATTGAACCTAGGGCCCCTGCATTAGGAGAATGGAGTCTTAGCCACTGGACCACCAAGGAAGTCCCATATTATTACTTTTAAATCACAAAGGTTTCCTTGCATCTATATGGAAATACACAAGAAGTTAGTATATTTCATTGTTTGGTCTTGCAATCATGTTTTTAAAATTTCTCAGTCTTAACTTCTGATATTATATAAACTGATAGCTATCGCTCATATAAACAAAAGCTCTTTGAGATCTTCAATAATTTTTAAGAATATAAAGATGTCCTGGGGCTGAGAAGTTTGAGAACTACTGGCTGAAGCCAGTCACAAGAGGTCCCAATCTTCTTTGCAGAAATTGGTTAAAGGAAAATGTGTCACTGTCCCAACTCGTGAAACAGAAAGGGAGGTCTGCTGTGGAGTGGAATTGTGAAAAAGATTTTTTTGACCTGAAAAGAAACACACAAAGGAGCAACCATTCCTTTTTTATTTATTTATGATTGTACTGGATCTTTATTGCTGCCCATAGGCTTCTCTCGTTACTGTGGCCTCTCTTGTTGCAGAGCCCAGGCTCTAGGTACGTGGGCTTCAGTAGTTGCCACACACAGGCTTAGTTACTCCAAGGCAAGTGGAATCTTCCTGGACCAGGGACTGAACCTGTGTCCTCTGCATTGACAGGTGGACTCCTATCCACTGTACCACAAGGGAAGTCAAGAGCAACCATTCCTTGGTTTGTGGGGGGGGGGGGTTAATTTAATTAATCAATTAATTAATTTTTGGCTGTGCTGGGTCTTTTTTGCTACATTCAGGCTTCTCCTTGTTTCAGAGAGTGGGGGCTACTCTATAGTTGCAAGTTTGCAGGCTTCTGATTGTGGTGACTTCTCTTGTTGTGGAGCTTAGGCTCTAGGCTAGAGGGCTCAGTAATTGCAGTGAGGGCTTAGTTACTCCGTGGCATGTGAGATCTTCCCAGAGCATGGATCAAACCCATACCCCTTGCGTTGGCA
Organism: Moschus berezovskii; assembly: GCF_049115385.1. Lineage (NCBI taxonomy): Eukaryota > Metazoa > Chordata > Mammalia > Artiodactyla > Moschidae > Moschus > Moschus berezovskii. The sequence continues at coordinate 49,611,176 of NC_142488.1, read as the reverse complement.
GGCAGGTTCTTAACCACTGGACCACAAGGGAAGTCCCCTTGGTTTGTCTTTTGATACTGTCCTGTCTGGAAGTGATGCTGTGATCAGCAGCCAGCCAGGCAAGGTAGCCTAAGAACAAAGTCAGTGCACTAAATTTCACAGAATGGCAGGGTAGGACAAACTGAGTCCTGGAGGTACTTCTGAGTCCCAAAAGTCCCCCTACCTGAGGGATTAATTTTTGTGAAATAATGCATTTTTTGTTGTTTTCTAAGTCAGTCGAGTAGGGTTTGAAGCTACTCGCATCTTAATTAATTAATTGATATACCCATTGTATGTAGTTTTCATGAGACAGTAAGACTCATGAAGGGTGAAAACCTGAATAGGCTAGATATTAATTCTTTGCTCCCTAGTGTGTTGAAGGGAGTTGATTTATAACCTTAGTCAACTAGATGCTCTTTTTGAATTATAAGTAAAGAATACAAGAATGGGGGCGGGGGAAGAGGATGAAGTTTTTCACTCAGAGCATTCCTATAGCTCTCTTTCTTATTTCCTGCCCTGTTCTTAACCTGGTCCTCCAATCATGCATAGATTCTAGAAGCACAGAGTTGATTTTTGTTGTTCATAACCAAAAACCTTAATGGAGATGCAGGATCAGAGATAGGAATATACTAATCATTAAGTCGTGCACCTTATTTCCTTTTGTTTCATCAGACAAATATAACTCAAGGCTCTTCATTCCTGGGGGAATTTCCTGGCAGTCCAGTGGTTAGAATTCTGCACATCCACTGTAGGGGGTATGAGTTTGATCACTGGTCAGGGAACTAAGATCTCACATGCCATGTGGTGCAACCGGGGGAAAAAAAAACTCTCCATCTCTGTTGGTACTGGTTCTCTGCTCAACCAAGCAGCCACTCCATAAGTGCCTGGCTGGGTTGCAAAGAGTCAGACACGACTGAGTGACTTTCACACATAACATAAAATTTACCGCCTTAATCATTTTTAAGTATACAGTTCAGTAGTATTAAGTACATTCACATTGCTGTGCAACCATCACCACCATCTATTTCTAGAACTCTTTACCTCTTTAAAACCTGAAACCCTGTACCCATTAAACAATCACTACCCATTATCTTCTACCCCAACCCCTAGCATCCATCATTCTACTTTCTGTCTGTATGCTGCTAAGTCACTTCAGTCGTGTCCAACTCTGTGTGACCCCATAGATGGAAGCCCACCAGGCTCCCCCTTCCCTGGGATTCTCCAGGCAAGAACACTGGAGTGGGTTGCCATTTCCTTCTCCAATATGTGAAAGTGAAAAGTGAAAGTGAATTCCAACCCTTAGTGACCCCACGGACTGCAGCCTACCAGGCTCCTCCATCCATGGGATTTTCTAGGCAAGAGTACTGGAGTGGCTTGCCATTGCCTTCTCCGTTCTGTCTCTATGGATTTTGCCTATTCTATGTATCTCATAAAATTGGAATCCTACAGTATTTGTCTTTTTGTTACAGGCTTATTTCACCTAGCATAATTTCCTCCAGGTTCATGCATGTTGTAGCAAGTGATAGTATTTTCTTGGACCAACCCTTCTTAAAACATAATTCTGTGGCTTCTTGGACCTACTTTGATTAGCAAGATAGTAGGCCATACTAAAAATCTCAGGATAAGGTCTTGAAATCTTAATCTTGTGTTTTACTTTTTTGGCTTACCCTTCCTCTTTCACTGGGAAACAAGAGCATCCATGTTTGTATTAGTTTGTAATTAGTAATTATTGTATAATTACAATGCAATTATTTGTATTGGCTGTTGTAACAAAATACCACAAACTGGATGGCTTCAAACAACAGGAATTTATCCTCTCACAGTTTTAGAGGCCAGAGATCCAAAATCAAAGCGTCAGCAGGGTTAGTTCTTTTAGGAGGCTCTGAGGGAGAATCTGATCGATAACTCTCTTCTAGTTTCTGGTCATTGCTGGCAATCCTTGGTGTTCCTTGACTTATAGATCCATCACTCCAATCTTTGCCTCTGTCTTTATATAGTTTTCTCCCTATGTGTCTGTCTTCTGTGTCTCTGTGTCCTAAATTCCCTCTTCTTATAAGGACACTGGCCATTGGATTTATGGCCCACCTCAGTCCAGTATGACAACATCTTAACCTTGTTACATCTGCAAAGATCATATTTCCAAAGAAGGTAGTATTCATAGATTCTGGGTGGATGTAAATTTGGGGAGACGATGCTATTCAATACAGTATGTTGTTGCCTCTAAGGGAGTTTGGAATTAAGATCATTAGAGAAGGAACATAAAGAGAAGGAAATAGATAACACTCAGCTTTTTGTTTTGTTTTGCTCCTAACTTAGACCATTGTACAAAGTTAATGTACTTTGTGCAAAAGAAAAATCCTTGATTGGAACAGAACATAGTATAATAAAGATTAGAAAAAGAAGAGAGGAAAATAGAGACTCCCCCTACCAAATGCTACCCGAGAGTCTCTTGATCTGGTAAGGGGGAGGAAAGAGTAGAGACAGTGGCCTTAGAGGAGGTTAAGGGGGCCTAAGAAGAAAGGATTGAATGGTGGGACCATGAAGAGGAGCAGGAACAGGGTGAAAACAGTGTCAAGCACTGTTGCTAGCAGCTCAGGGAAGCCCCCCATGAAAAGGGCAAGAGTGGCTATGCCACCTATCAGGACAGTGCAAAGCAGAGGTAGAGCCCAGAATAAGTAGTCAATCTGACCAGAATAAATGAAATTTTGCCAAGAATTTTCAGCAGTTTTAAGGGAAATAGTGGGTTTTTCAAGTGGCTAGGATTTGAGTCATTTTTTGAGAATGTTGAAATAAAAGACCACATTGGGCTGTACTTTTCAGATACATTTAGGCAGAAGGCATTTAGATAATTTTCGTATTTGTCCAATATCAATGCTTTTGTCTTGAGACCCTACAACATTGACATCCCTACCACAGTCATTCATTCAACAAACATTTGTTGAATATCTACTATGTGCTGGGTTCTGGAGGTCCAGGGATGAGTAAGTCAGACAATCTCCCTGTCCTTCTTGGTGTCTTCTGGTTGGGAAGAGAGGCACTGAACTAACAATTTACATAAGCACACATGTAGACTGTATGAATAGCTTTACGACTCTTGAAGAGCAAGAAGAGTCACATCTTTTGTATTTGTCCAAATCAGATGAAAACTGACTTGAGCTTTCAAGATCCAGAAGAGCAAGAAGCTCAATACCATCCTCTTTGACTCTTCTCTTCCTCTGGTTTATCTATTAGCTTACATAGATTGATTACAAAGGAGGTTGGTCTCTTTGTCCATGCCTCAGCAGAGAAAAGTCTCTACTGCCATGCCTGCCATTGTACCTCATTACCACGATGTATGACTAATGAACACAGGTCTGCTTCCTTCCATCTGACACTGCTGGTCCACTCCTGAGCAAAGCTTCCGGTGCAGGTCAGCAAAGTCCTTCAAAGTCTTCCCAAGTGGCAACTCTAAGTGACCAGTGTTTCTGGGCATACTCTCAGCTCTTCTTAGAGATCTCACTGCCTCAGAGGCCTTGGATTTCAATTGAATCAGGCATTTGCCCATCACAGACATTCTTACTTTCCATTCTTTAGGGATTCATCCCAGGAGTTGAGAGACCTTCCTTTTTAAGCTCCTGAAATTCCCTTTATTGGGCAAAATAACCTCATTACCTCCAAGGAGGGCCCAGATCTAATCAACACACAATTTTGTTAACGCTTCCTAGGAGAAAAACCTTCCAAACCTCACTCTCCCAAAGAAGTACAAAAGTGAAATGGATATTTAATTGGTTCTCAACCACCCAGCATTCATTCCTCACTCTTTTGGTAACAGCACCCTGATTTGGGAAATTTGAATGATTATTCTCCTATTGGATATAGTCTGGTAGGACTGTCAACTATTGGATTTGGTCAACTATTGAATACAGTCTGGATATATCCAACTCCTGGATATAGTCTGGTAGGACTGGCAAAGCATGACTATCATGCTTTTCTCTAGTCAAGGGAGTGGCACATGACCCAAACCAAACCAGTTGGATCTTGAACAGGTCAGCGCTTTCAGTTCAGTCGCTTAGTTGTGTCCGACTCTCCACGACCCCATGAATCACAGCACGCCAGGCCTCCCTGTCCATCACCAACTCCCGGAGTTCACTCAAACTCATGTCCACAGAGCCGGTGATGCCATCCAGCCATCTCATTCTCTGTTGTCCCCTTCTCCTCCCGCCCCCAACCTTTCCCAGCATCAGAGTCTTTTCCAGTGAGTCAACTCATTGCATGAGGTGGCCAAAGTATTGCAGTTTCAACTTTAGCATCAGTCCTTCCAATGAACACCCAGGATTGATCTCCTTCAGAATGGACTGGTTGGATCTCCTTGCAGTCCAAGGGACTCTCAAGAATCTTCTCCAACACCACAGTTCAAAAGCATCAATTCTTCAGCGATCAGCCTTCTTCACAATCCAACTCTCACATCCATACATGACCACGGGAAAAACCATAGCCTTGACTAGACGGACCTTTGTTGGCAAAGTAATGTCTCTGCTTTTTAATATGCTATCTAGGTTGGTCATAACTTTCCTTCCAAGGAGTAAGCGTCTTTTAATTTCATGGCTGCAATCAGCATCTGCAGTGATTTTGGAGCCCCCCAAAAAATAGTCTGACACTGTTTCCACTGTTTTTCCATCTATTTCCCATGAAGTGATGGGACCAGATGCCATGATCTTTGTTTTCTGAATGTTGAGCTTCAAGCCAACCTTTTCACTCTCCTCTTTCACTTTCATCAAGAGGCTTTTGAGTTCCTCTTCACTTTCTGCCATAAGGGTAGTGTCATCTGCATATCTGAGGTTATTGATATTTCTCCCAGCAATCTTGACTCCAGCTTGTGCTTCTTCCAGCCCAGAATTCCTCATGATGTACTCTGCATATAAGTTAAATAAGCAGGGTGACAATACACAGCCTTGACATACTCCTTTTCCTATTTGGAACCAGTCTGTTGTTCCATGTACAGTTCTGACTCTTGCTTCCTGACCTGCATACAGGTTTCTCAAGAGGCAGGTCAGGTGGTCTGGTATTCCCATCTCTTTAAGAATTTTCCACAGTTTATTGTGATCCACACAGTCAAAGGCTTTGGCATAGTCAACGAAGCAGAAATCGATGTTTTTCTGGAACTCTCTTGCTTTCTCCAGGATCCAGCGGTTGTTGGCAATTTGATCTCTGGTTCCTCTGCCTTTTCTAAAACCTGCTTGAACATCTGGGAGTTCACGGTTCACATATTGCTGAAGCCTGGCTTGGAGAATTTTGAGCATGACTTTACTAGCGTGTGAGATGAGTGCAATTGTGTGGTAGTTTGAGCATTCTTTGGCATTGCCTTTCTTTGGGATTGGAATGAAGACTGACCTTTACCGGTCCTGTGGCCACTGCTGAGTTTTCCACATTTGCTGGCATATTGAGTGCAGCACTTTCACAGCATCATCTTTCAAGATTTGAAATAGCTCAACTGGAATTCCATCACCTCCACTAGCTTTGTTCGCGCTTTACTGAGCTCTAATGTGCATATGAATCACTTGAGAGTCTTGTTACAATGCAGATTCTGAGCCAGTGGGGCCTGAAATCCTGCATTTCTAAAAAACTCCCAGATGATGCCAGTGCTGTTATTCCACAAATCACCTTTTGAGTAGAAAGGGAGTAGGGTGAGCAAACAGTAGTTTCATCTAAAACTGGATGGAATACCTTCATCCAGATGGAGTAGCCTTGAAAGCTCATCAGTCTAGAATTGCTCTGGATCCTGTCCTTTCTGACCTGAATGTTCAGCCTTTCCTTCCATTTCTACAAGCTGTCTATATCCTTAGAGTAAATTATATTTCATATTCAAGATGACAGAATTTATTTCTGATATTTGCAACCAGAGGACGGAAGGAGAAGAAGGAAGGAGGGAAGGAGGGAGAGAGAGCAATTTCCTTCCAGCTTGTAACTAGGTCAAAGTACCATAGTCTCGCTGTACAGCTAGCGACTAGTTTTCAGCCTTTATGTGCTGCTGACCTCAACAAAGACATTCTGTTTTGTGAACCCCTTTGGGAGACTATTAAGGATCTTAGGCATCTTCAAAACAGTAGAAAGCTTCTTCGTCTAGCAACAACTGAAGGAAAACTTTGGGGAACTATGAGCATAGATGCTTGAATATTCATCTTGATTGGTGTTTTGATAAAGGAAAAATGTCTGCACATCACTGTGATTCTTTGCATTGATGTCAAAGTTTCCATTAATAATTGTTCAGGTTCATCAAGTTTCTGGAAGGCCATATTTGAAGGAATTGGCATTATAAATGCTATAGCTTATTAAATGCTATGTGGCAGGAAGGAGATATGGTTAAGGGATGTTCTGAGCTTGATGTCCCAAACTCACTGTTCTCATAACTCAGGTACAAAGCTGCGAGACAAAACATGAGTTTCTCAGTGTGTACCTGAGAGATTGTTACTAGCTAATAAGAACAGTTCAGAAAGCTCCTCCTTAAAAATAAAAATAAAGCCAGACTTAACATCTCTGCCAGGGTTAATCTTTGAATAAAGCCCTTATATGAAGCCCTGGTTCCCAGAGATGGAATGAATGCCTGAGGACATTGGCATTATTGTGGATGAAGCCCAGCAGCTGGGAATTCCAGGAAATGTTGAGCTCTGGTTTCTCCTAGGCAAGTAATATAACACTCTTATAGGGTTTCCATCTAGGACCATATTTGGAATGGAGCAGAATCTGTAATAGATAAAGCAAAAATATGGATGAGTTTTGCTTTTCCACACTGTTTTCATAATCAATGGTTCTTGCCTGCCCAACATTTTTCCAAGATGACTCTGTTTCCAAGGCTCCAGAAATTTTCTGACAGCAAATAATTTGAGGTTCATTTGAAGTTTGGTTTATAATAGGCTTATTATTCCATATCACATAGTAATTTGAGTTCACTCGTAAGTAGCAAAATTTGAATCTATAAGACATCATTCATTAGTAATCAGCATGATATATTTAAGGGTCTCCTCTCAAAATCATTCTTGTAAGGTTGGCAGTTCAGCCCAACCTCATCCTTTCTTTTGTAACTGTGAGGGTTCAAAAAAAGCTTATTAATTTATTTGTATTTTTGGCTATATTGGGCCTTAGTTTCAGCACACAGGATCCCTCGTTTCAGCACATAGGCTTAGTTGCTCCCTGGCCTGTAGGATCTTAGTTCCCAACCAGGAATGGAACCTGCATCCCCGGCATTGCAAGGCAGATTCTTAACCACTGGACCACCAGGGAAGTCCACAACTGTGAGTTTTGATCATAAGTCTTTGCTTGCAAGTAACAGAAAGTGACCCTGGCTACCTTAACCAAAAAGGGAACTATTTCAAGGCCGGGGTAGAGAATTCACTGGATTGAAAGGAAGGCTAGGTAGACAGAAGCCATTTAGCTACCAAGGTAACTTCAGAATAGCAAAAAATTTATTAACAGTTTCCCCCAGATACCACTCCTAGAGTGAATGAACACCAATCATTTTTCTGTCTTTGCATCACTGTATACAAACCCCTGACATTCCAATAGAAGAATAAGCAAGGAAGATGGTCAAAACAAAATCAGATGGATTATATTCTTTGCAGCCGAAGATGGAGAAGCTCTATACAGTCAGTAAAAACAAGACCAAGATCTGACTGTGGCTCAGATTATGAACTTCTTATTGCAAAATTCAGGCTTAAATTGAATAAAGTAGGGAAAATCAATAGGCCATTTGGGTATGACTTAAATCAAATCCTTTACGATACAGTGGAAGAGACAAAGAGATTCAAGGGATTAGATCTGATAGAGTGCCTGAAGAACAATGGATGGAGGTTCATAATATTATACAGGAGGTGGTGATCAAAACTATCCCCAAGAAAAAGAAATGCAAAAATGCAAAATGGCTGTCTAAGGAGGCCTTACAAATAGCTGGGAAAAGAAAAGAAGTGAAAGGCAAAGGAGAAAAGGAAAGATATATCCATCTGAATGCAGAGTTCCAAAGAATAGCAAAGAGAGATAAGAAAGACTTCCTCAGTGATCAGTGCAAAGAAATAAAACAACAATGAACAGACAATTTGCAGAAAGTACAGTGAAGGAATGACTATATGAACAGAGACAGTCCCTGCCCACAAGGGGTCACATACACTATCAAGCTGAGTGCTCCCTAGGGCAGGGCCCTGGGCCCAGGACCCACAGCCTTCTCAAGGACTCCCCATCAGATGCTTTGTTTATATCAGTTCTTTCAATCCTCACAGAAACACTGTAGAATAAGTATGATTGTGTCCCATTTATCCAACAAAGGAACATGCTCAGACAATGGAAGTGACTAGCCCTAGATTGTCTAGCTATGAGGTGGCAGAGCTGAGGTTGACCTTACACTGGTCATTTCTCCTACACATGCTGCTTTGGCTGCCATACATGGTTGTGCAGTTTATGCACTGTACAAAGTGCCCAGTCCAGAGGGCTTCCCAGGTGGAGCTAGTGGTAAAGAACCCGCCTGCTAACGCAGGAGACGTAAGAGATGTGGGTCCCATCCCTGGGTTGGAAAAAACCCCTGGAGGAGGGAACGGCACCCTATTGCTTGCCTGAGGATCCCACCAGGCTCCTCTCTTCTGTCCATGGGATTCTCAAAGCAATAATAGTGGAGCAGATAGCCATTCCCTTCTCCAGATCTTCCCAACCCAGGGATTGAATCCATGTCTCTTAATCTCCTGCATTGGCAGGTGGGTTCTTCACCACTAGCACCACCTGGGAAGCCTAGGCTGTAATCCATAGTGTCATAAAATGTCAGACATGACTGAAGCAGTTTAGCACTCATACCCAGCCCAGAGGGCTTCCCCGATAGCTCAGTTGGTAAAGAATCCGCCTGCAATGCAGGAGACCCCAGTTAGATTCCTGGGTCAAGGAGATAGGCTACCCATTCTAGTATTCTTGGGGTTCCCTTGTGGCTCAGCTAGTAAAGAATCCATTTGCAATGCAGGAGACCTGGGCTTGATCCCTAGGTTGGGAAGATCCCCTAGAGAAGGGAAAGGCTACCCACTCCAGTATTCTGACCTGGAGAATTCCATGGACTGTATAGTCCCAGGGTTGCAAAGAGTCAGACACAACTGAGCAACTTTCATTTTCACTTTCCCAGTCCAGAGGACTGGAGCTAAGCTGAAATCTAACCTGTGATTCACTCAAGAAGCCTACTGCCCCTTTATAAACCTGTGCCTATTTGGAAGAAGGGGCTCATTTTTCTAATGTGTCCATCCAAGAGAGTGTCTTTTTCACTCTATTCAGGGAACAGGGCTAGTAGAAGTCTTACCTGTTGCAACTCTTTGAATTAGGTGTGCAGAGCGGGTGGTTAGGGGTGGCTGGATAAGGAAGAGATAGCATAGGATGAGTGGCTGTTATCTTGATAGAGGTGGAGGAAAACATGAAACATTGCATGAGACCCAGGGGGTACTCAGGGCAGGAGCTTCTACATAGGGAAAAGGACAAACAAGGGGCATTGCCTCTCCCTGGGAATTTATTCAGGCTTATGTGAGCTTCTCAGTACAATCTTGGGACTTGATCTGAGGGGCATGCAATCTGTGGTGTTCTACTTTAGGATCTCAGTTTGAAGGCTCCACTTGAGGGGACAGGGTTCAGTTTATAAGGCATAGATGACCCATCCACCATCCTGGCCTCTCAGTTTTCTGACCTCTTCATCTCTACCTTATCTTTCAGCCACCTCAACCTCCTCCTTCCATGGTCACAGCCTAGCCCTTGTCCTCAGTGAAAAAAGGAAACTCCTTCCTGAACCTCAATTTCAAACGTACCACTTAGAGTCGGACACGACTGAAGTGACTTAGCAGCAGTTGATCTACTCTTGTACCTACCCTGGATAAGAATTCTTCAATCGCATCTCAACCTCTGATTCTTCCACTCCATCACCTTTTCACTGCCCCTCACTCATCTCTTGTCCTCCCTTACTTTCTTAACTAGTGTGATAGGCAGAATTTTGAGATGACCTCTGTGATCTCTACTGCCTGGTATTACCCCTATATAGTCCCCTTCCCTAGAATATAAGCAGTACTTGTGACTTGCTTCTAACTCAAACCTGGGTCTCCTGCATTGCAGGCAGATTCTTTACCATCTGAGCCACCAGGGAAGCCCTTCTAACCAACAGAATATGGCAAATGTGATGGAAATTTATATATTATGGCTCCATTTTGTTACCATGTAAGGAATGTAGCTGCAGGCCTTGAAGAGATAAGCTGCTAGACTGTAAACTTCCTATTGATAGGGCCACATGGCAGGGAATTTTGAGAAGACCATAGGATCTGAAGGCCTCAGTTCTATAACCAAAAAAAAAAAAAAACCTAAATTCTACCAATAATCATGTAAGCCTGGAAGAGAATATGGAATAATACATGGCTTCATATGAGACCACACCCCTGGCCAATATCTTGATTTCAACTTGTGAGACCCTGAACAAAGAATTATGATAAGTTGTGTCTGGACTTCCAAAACATGGAAACTGTGAATAATAAACATGTGTTGTTTTAAGTTGTTAAGTTTGTGGCAATATGTTCTGTAGCAATAGAAAACTAATATACCCAGCTTAGGTTTTCATTATCCATCATTATAATCACTCCCTTGCAAACATCCTTACTATTCTAGCCCTTGTGGCTGACAGACCCTAGAGTAACCCCCAGTAATCCCCACCACCTGGTGTTCATGCCCTGTGCAATCCCTTACCCTGAACAGAACCTGTGAGTTGCTTCTAGCCAAAAAAGTATGACAAGAATGATAAGATGTAACTCCCCTAAGACTCCATCTTATCAGACTAGAATTTAAGAGATTCTTTTTTTCTAGCTTTCAGAAGTAAGCTGCCATGTTGTGAGACGGCCGATGGAAAGGACCACATGGTGAGGAATTTGGATTCTAGCAACTGAGAGTCATTTCTGCCTGAAAGCTAGCAAGAAAATGAGGACCTCAAAAACAAAAACAAAAAAATAAAAAATAATAAAAATAGGACCAAAAAAAAAAAAAAAACCACACAAAAGGGAAATTTTAAAAAAGAACCCAAAAAAAGAAAAAGAGAATGTGGACCCCAGTCCTGGAGCTTCGAAGAGATGAATTCTTCCAACAACCTGAGGGAGCTTGGAATTGGATATTTTACCTAGTCAAACCTCTGATGTGACTGCAGCCCCAGCTGACATCTGTTTTGGAGCCTGATAAGACCCTGAAAGAGAAGACCCAGCTATTTGTTCCCAGACTCCTGGCACATAGAAACTGTGAGATGATAAATGTATAAGTTTTAAACCTCTAAGTTTATGGTAATGTGATATGCAGTGTAGAAAACTAATAGTCTTCCTCTTCCATCTTTATACTGATTTGACCAAATATAACCAGGTTGGCAAGGACCTAACAGAAGCAGAAGATTTGAAGAAGAGATGGGAAGAATATACAAAAGAATTATACAAAATAAACCCCAAAATTTTAATGACTCAGATAAGAACGATGATGTGGTCACTCATCTAGAGACAGACATCCTGGAGTGTGAAGTCAAGTAGGCCTTAAGGAAGCATTCCTACAAACAAAGCTACTGGAGGTGATGGAATTCCAGCTAAGGCATTTCAAATCCTAAAACATGATGCTGTGAAAGTGCCACACTCAATATGCCAGCAAATTTGGAAAACTTAGCAGTGGCCACAGGACTGACAAATGTCAGTTTTCATTCCAATTCCAAAGAAAGGCAGTACCAAATGATGTTCAAACTATCATACAATTGCACTCATTTCATATGCTAGCAAGATAATCCTCAAAATTCTTCAACTAGGCTTCAACAGTATGTGAACCAAGAACTTCCAGATATACAAGCTGGATTTAGAAAAGGCAGAGCAACAAGAGATCCAGTTGCCAACATCCATTGGATCATAGAAAAAGCAAGGGAATTAAAAAAAAACACACCTACTTCTGCTTCATTGATTACATTAAAGCCTTTGTGTGGACCCCAACAAACTGTGGAAAACTCTTAAAGATATGGGAATACCAGGCCACCTTACCTGCCTCCTGAGAAACCTGTTTGCAGGTCAAGAAGCAACAGTTAGAACTGGACATGGAACAGAGAACTGGTTTTAAATTGGGAAAGGAGTACTTCAAAGCTGTATATTGTCACCTTGCTTATTTAACATATATGCAGAGTACATCACGTGAAATGCTGGGCTGGATGAAGCACAAATTGGAATCAAGATTGCTGGTGTGGGAGGGGATATTGCCGGGAGAAGTATTAACAACTCCAGATATGCAGCTGATACCACCCTAATGGCAGAAAACAAAAATGAACTAAAGAGCCTCTTGATGAAGATGAAAGAGGAGAGTGAAAAAGCTGGCTTAAAACTCAACATTCAAAAAACTAAGATCATGGCATCTGGTCCCATCACCTCATGACAAATAGATGGATAAAAATTGGGAACAGTGACAGACTTTATTTTGTTGGGCTCCACAATCACTATGGATGATGAACGCAGCCACAAAATTAAAAAATGTTTACTCTTTCGAAGAAAAGGTATAACAAACTTATGTTGTTGTTCAGTCGCTTAGTCGTGTCCAACTCTTTACGACTCCATGGACTGCAGCATGCCAGGCTTCCCTTCCTTCACTATCTCTTGGAGTTTGTTCAAACTCATGTCCATTGAGTTGATGACGCCATCCAACCATCTCGTCCTCTGCCACCCGTTTTTCCATGCCCTCAATCTCTCCCAGCATTGGGGTCTTTTCCAATGAGTTGGCTTTTTGCATCAGGTGGCCAAAGTATTGGAGCTTCAGCTTCAGCATCAGTCCTTCCATTGAATATTCAGGGTTGATTTCCTTTAGGATCGACCGATCTGATCTCCTTGTCATCCAAGGGACTCTCAAGAGTCTTCTCCAGAACCACAATTCAAAATCATCAATTTTTCAGCACTCAGCTGTCTTGATGGTCCAACTCACATCCATACATGACTACTGGAAAAACCATAGCTTTGACTAGATGAACCTTTGTGAGCAAAGTGATGTCTCTGCTTTTCAATACACTGTCTCAGTTTGTTATTGCTTTTCTTCCAAGGAGCAAGTGTCTTTTAGTTTCAAGGCTGCAGTCACCATCTGCAGTGATTTTTGAGCCCAAGAAAATAAAGTCTGTCACTGTTTCCACTGTTTCCCCATCTATTTGCCATGAAGTGATGGGACCAGATGCCATGATCTTAATTTTTTAAATGTTGAGTTTTAAGCCAGCTTTTTCACTCTCCTCTTTCACCTTCATCAAGAGGCTCTTTAGTTCCTCTTTGCTATCTGTCATGAGGGTAGTGTTATCTGCATTTCTGAGGTTGTTGATATTTCTCCCAGCAATCTTGATTCCAGCCTGTGATTCATCCAGCCCAGAATTTCACATGTACTCTTCATATAAGTTAAATAAGTAGGGTGAAAATATACAGCTTTGACGTACTCCTTTCCCAATTTGGAACCAGTTCATTGTTCCATGTCCGGTTCTAACTGTTGCTTCTTGTCCTACATATAGGTTTCTCAGGAGGCAGGTAAAGTGACATGGTATTCTCATAACTTTAAGAATTTTCCATAGTTTGTTGTGGTCCACACAGTCCACACAGTCAAAGGCTTTAGCAGAAGTAGATTTTTTTTGTTTTTTAAATTTTTTTGGCTTTTTCTATGATTCAATGGATGTTGGAAATTTGTTCTCTTGTTCTTCTGCCCTTTCTAAATCCAGCTTGTACAAGTGGAAGTTCTCAGTTCATGTACTATTGAAGCTTAGCTTGAAGGATTTTGAGCATAATCTTGCTAGCATGTGAAATGAGCAAAATTGTCCAGTAGTTTGAACATTCTTTGAAATTACCCTTCTTTGGTATTGGAATGAAAACTGACCTTTTCCAGTCCTGTGGCCACTGCTGAGTTTTCCAAATTTGCTGGCATATTGAGTGAAGCACTTTCACAGCATCATCTTTTAGGATTTGAATAGCTCAGTTGGAATTCCATCACCTCCACTAGCTTTGTTTGCAGTAATTCTTCCCTAAGGCCCACTTGACTTCATACTCCAGGATGTCTGACTCTAGGTGAGTGACCACACCACTGTGGTTTTCCAAGTCATTAAGACCTTTTTTGTACAGTTCTTCTGTGTATTCTTGTTACCTCTTCTTAATCTCTTCTGCTTCTGTTAGGTCCTTACTGTTTCTGTCCTTTATTGTGCCCATCTTTGCGTGAAATATTCCCTTGGTATCTCCAATTTTCTTGGAGAGATCTCTAGTCTTTCCCACTCTATTGTTTTCCTCTATTTTTTTTGCATTGTTCACTTAAGAAGGTTTTCTTATCTCTCCTTGGTATTCTTTGGAACTCTGCATTCAGTTGGCTATATATTTCCCTTTGAAACAGGACAGAAAGGGGCAGGGCACAACTTTTGAAAGAATGACATAGCCTAAGGGCACAATATAAACTGATTAAAATCAAATGGTCCGAGATGGCAGACAACCCAACTTTGACTAGACCTTTCTCCTAAATCAGCAAGCTAAATGACACACCCAGAGGTGCCCTGAAAATTCCAAGGCACCATCATAAGACCAAAAACTGGGTGGTGGCCCAATTCCTGGAATTCTCCACTCCTTCCCCAAAATAGTTGGAATAATCCTCCCACTCATTAGTTTATGAAATTGCCCAGCCCATTAAAACTTAGCAGGCCACATTTAATGGCCATACTCACCCTTTATGATGACCTATAGTCTGTCTATGGAGTGTGTTTCTCTCTGAATAAATCCACTTCTTACCTTTCACTTTGTCTCTCATTGAATTCTTTCTGCCTTGAGACATCAAGAACCTGAGCTTCAATACTGTGGGTTTTGGTTGGGTTCGAGTCCCAACTACATAAGTTCAAGTCCCAATAAGAGGTAAACGGTTTTACCTATCTCCTTTGCCTTTTGCTTCTCTTCTTTTCTCAGCTGTTTGTAATAACAAACCTACAGAGTGTATTAAAAAGCAGAGAAATCACTTTGCTGACAAAGGTTCATATAGTCAAAGCTTTGAGAATAGTAGTCTTGTGAGAGTTGGACCATAAAGAAGACTGAGCAGCAAACAAATGATGTTTTCAAAATTTGGTGCTGGAAAAGACTCTTGAGAGTCCTTTGGACAGCAAGGAGATCAAACCAGTCAATCCTAAAGGAAATCAACCTTGAATATTCATTGGAAGGACTGGTGCTGAAGTTGAAACTCCAATACTTTGGCTACCTGATACAACGAGCTAACTCATTGGAAAAGATTTTGATGCTGGGAAAGATTGAGGGCCAGAGGAGAAGAGGATGACAGAGGATGAGATGGTTGGATGGTACATCTATGTGGTAGACATCCATATCCACCAATTCAATGGACATGAGTTTGAGCAAACTCTGGGAGATAGTGAAGGACAGGGAAGCCTGGCATACTGCAATCTATGGGTCACAGAGTCAGCCACGACTTATCAACTGAACAACAACAACCCAGGTTAATTGTAATGCCCAACCCATTCTGCATCTTTATCAGACCAGCTGAATGTTATTGGAAGAAACCAAAACCACACAGATCAATTGATTTCACTCTAAATTATTGGTTGCATACCTCAGATGGGCATTAATAGCACTGCAATCCTGCTATGCTCACAGAGAACTATTTCATACTTTTCCTTCTCCCAAATCTCCCACATCCCAGCCTCTGACCTCACCTTTAGCCAATGGCCACACATCACCCTTCATTAAGAAGATAGATGTATTCAAACAGGAATTTCCTTATCTTATCACCAGATCTACTATCCTCTCTATACACAACTTCCTCTTCACAGGGAAAAACTCTCCCTTCTCATATAAGGTCCCTCCACCTTTGCTTTGGACTCCTCCCACCTACTCAAGGACTGCACTCCTTCAGTCACTCCCATCTCATTTCATCATGCATGCACCTGCTCTATCATCTACCATCTTTAAGAGTCCCCCTTGAGTCTTCCCTGGTGGTTCAGTGGTTAAGAATCTGCTTTCCAATGTAGGAGTCTCAGATTTGATCTCCGGTTGGGGAACTAGATCCCACAGGCTTCAGGGCAACTAAGCCCCCACATGCTGCAACTAGAGAAGCCCAAGCAGCCAACAACAACAACAACAACAAAAAACAGTCCCCTTGAATTCCACAAGCTCTTCCTGCTATGCATTATTTCTCTGTTTCTTTCATGGCAAAACTTCTCAAGATTACACATTGATTTCTCCACTTCACCTCCCATTCACTTTTCAACCAACTCCAGTTTAGTTTTGCACCACTCAGTGGAAATTGCTCTTGTCAAAGTCATGAAAGACTTTGTGTTGTCAAATCCAACAGATACTTTCCTTTTCTCACCCTACTTGTCTCCCAGTGGCATCTGACACAGTTAACCAGCCCCTCCTTCTTGAAACATGTCCATTTCTTCTCATTCTCCTTTGCTGACTTCTAAATGTTGACATTCTCTGAGCTTGTAGACCTAATTGCCCCCTTATCATCTGCACTTGAATATCTCACAGGCACCTCAAATTGACCATGTTTAACACAAAAATCTTGATATTCCCCTCAAATCTGTTCTTCCTGCTTCCTTTCCCTACTTCAGTACAACTGAGACAGGAGAGAAGGGGACAGGACACAACCTTTAGAAGAATGACATAGCCATTGAGGATATGATGTAACCTGGTTAAAACCAACTAGGCTCAAGATGGTGGAAGATTTGACTTTCAATGGACTTTGAGCCTCACTCTACTCTGACTGTAATACATTCAGTTCAGTTCAGTTCAGTTCAGTCGCTCAGTCATGTCCGACTCTGCGACCCCATGAATCACGGCACACCAGGCCTCCCTGTCCATCACCAACTCCCGGAGTTCACTCAAACTCATGTCCATTGAGTCAGTGATGCCATCCAGCCATCTCATTTTCTGTCGTCCCCTTCTCCTCCCACCCCCAATCCTTCCCAGCATCAGAGTCTTTTCCAGTGAGTCAACTCGTTGCATGAGGTGACCAAAGTATTGGAGTTTCAGCTTTAGCATCAGTCCTTCCAATGAACACCCAGGACTGATCTCCTTTAGGATGGACTGGTTGGAACTCCTTGCAGTCCAAGGGACTCTCAAGAGTCTTCTCCAACACCACAGTTCAAAACCATCAATCCTTTGGCAATCAGCCTTCTTCACAGTCCAACTCTCACATTCATACATGACCATTGGAAAAACCATAGCCTTGACTAGACGGACCATTGTTGGCAAAGAAATGTCTCTGCTTTTTAATATGCTGTCTAGGTTGGTCATAACTTTCCTTCCAAGGAGTAAACGTCTTTTAATTTTATGGCTGCAATCAGCATCTGCAGTGATTTTGGAGCCCCAAAAAATAAAGTCTGACACTGTTTCCACTGTTTCCCCATCTATTTCCCATGAAGTGATGGAACCAGATGCCATGATCTTTGTTTTCTGAGTGTTGAGCTTCAAGCCAACCTTTTCACTCTCCTCTTTCACTTTCATCAAGAGGCTTTTGAGTTCCTCTTCACTTTCTGCCATAAGGGTGGTGTCATCTGCATATCTGAGGTTATTGATATTTCTCCCAGCAATCTTGATTCCAGCTTGTGCTTCTTCCAGCCCAGCGTTCCTCATGATGTACTCTGCATATAAGTTAAATAAGCAACGTGACAATATACAACCTTGACGTACTCCTTTTTCTATTTGGAACCAGTCTGTTGTTCCATGTCCAGTTCTAACTGTTGCTTCCTGACCTGCATACAGGTTTCTCAAGAGGCAGGTCAGGTGGTCTGGGATTCCCATCTCTTTCAGAATGTTCCACAGTTTATTTTGATCGACACAGTCAAGTGCTTTACATTAGCATAGGCTAAATGACACACCCACAGGTACCATGACAGTTCCGAGGCTGATTGTAAAAGGCAGAGAAGTGGATGATGCCCCAGCTCTTCAAAATCCCTGACTCTTCTCCAAGATAATTAGACTATTCCTCCCACTTGTTACCTTATGAAATTACCCAGCACATAAAAACTAACTACCCCTACACTTTGGGTTGCTCTCCCCTTCTGAGATGGCCCACATTCTGTCTGTGGAGTGCATATCTCTCTAGTTAAACCTGTTTTCACTTTGCTATGGCTTGCTCTTGATAGTATATTAAAAAGCAGAGACATTACTTTGCCAACCAAGGTCCGTCTAGTCAAGGCAATGGTTTTTCCCATGGTCATGTATGGATGTGAGAGTTGGACTGTGAAGAAAGCTGATCGCCGAAGAATCGATGCTTTTGAACTGTGGTGTTGGAGAAGACTCTTGAGAGTCCCTTATACTGCAAGGAGATCCAACCAGTCCATTCTAAAGGGGATCAATCCTGGATGTTCATTGGAGGGACTGATGCTAAAGCTGAAACTGCAATACTTTGGCCACCTCATGCGACGAGCTGACTCACTGGAAAAGACTCTGATGCTGGGAAAGGTTGGGGGCGGGAGGAGAAGGGGACGACCGAGAATGAGATGGCTGGATGGCATCACCGACTCTGTGAACATGAGTTTGAGTGTACTCCAGGAGTTGGTGATGGACAGGGAGGCCTGGCGTGCTGTGCTTCATGGGGTCGCGGAGAGTCGGACACGACTGAGCGACTGAACTGAACTGAACTGAACTGATGGCTTGCTCTTGAATTCTTTCCTGCTCAAAGCCAAGGACCCTCACTTGGCAGCCTGTCCAAGGGACTCACCAGAGGCCTGGAATATGACTATCCTCTTGTGCCCCATTTTTCCTACAACACAATTACCAGTTATGGAGCTAGAAAGCTGAGAATCAGGAACTCCCTGGTTGTCCAGTGGTTAGAACTCTGTGCTTTCACCACTGAGGACATGGGTTCAAAATCCTGCAAGTCATGTGTTAGAGACAAAAAAAAAAAAAAGCTGAAAATCATCTGTTTCCCTCAACTCCTCCATACTCATTTCTTATTATGGAGTGCTATTGGTTTTATCTCTAAAATTTATCTTGAATTTGTCCACATGTCTCTGTCTCCACTATCACTAACCCACACTAATACACCATTGTATCTTGTCTGTACTATTATAATAGCTTCCCAATGGTCTTTCTGCATCCACTTTTGCTCCTTTATAATTAATTCCTACTCTGTATAAATAAAGTGATCTTTCAAACAAAGTAAATCACATCATTTTATCCCCCTGCATACAACAATTTCCACTGCATTTCAAATAAAATTCCAACTTCTTGCCATGACTAACAAATCCATTGCTGGTGTCACACCTTATCTCCTGTAGTTCTTTTCATCTCATACTAAGTTCTGATTCCCTGGCTTTTGCTCTTGTTCCTTTTCTTGAAACCATCTTCCTTGTCCTCTGTCTTCTCCTTAAGGGCACAGCCTAAATGTTATATCCTCAGAGGTGCTTATTCCCAGGTAACGCTAGTGGTAAAGACCCTGCCTGCCAATGCAGGTAGACATAAGAGTTGTGGCTTTGATCCCTGGGCTGGGAAGATCCCTTGGAGGAGGGCATGGCAATCCACTCCAGTATTCTTGCCTGGAGAAAGCCATGGACAGAAGATCCTGGTGGGCTGCCATCCTTGGGGTCGCAAAGAGTCGGACATAACTGAAGTGACTTAGCTTACATGCAGAGGTACTTTCCCTGACCACCCTATTAAAAACTGTTCCTCTCTCCCCTGTTATCCTCACTCACATTGTAAACCCTGTGAAAACAGAGCCTTTGTCTGTCTTGTTAGCTTCCTAGTGCTTAGTGCAGTGCCTGGCACATATTCAGCACTCAATTAATATTTGGTTAATGAATGACTGGATGAATGACTGAGTGAGGCAATTTCTCTGAGGATCTGGCTACCTCAGTGTGGTAGCCATTGTGGTAGCTTACCTCAATGAGATTGGCATAAAAGACAAAATGCACTGGACAATTAAGGAGATGATTTTATTCACGATGGTGCAATAGAGAAACTATAAAACAGGAGAAATGTTTGAAAGAATAGGGAGACTGGGTTACTATGGAGTCAAGTAGACAAGGATAGATGATTTGGGAGCTTCATGAAGTGATGAGGAAGGAAAGAGGCAGGTCTTATCTGAGTCATTAAAGAAAGGTGGAGTTGAGCTTTATCTTGGACAACATAGGAGCAGGGAAGTCCTTTGCTGTTAACCCTTTCTTAGAGCCCAAAAGAGGGGGAGAATTTGGGGACCATGTCGCTTTACAGAAACACAGGACTCAGATAAGTTTCAATATTGTCGCTGTTTGTCTCAGTTTTCCAGATGACACCACCTTAATGGCAGGAAGCAAAGAGGAACTAAAAAGCCTCTTGATGAAGGTGAAAGAAGAGAGTGAAAAAGCTGGCTTAAAACTCAGTATTCTAAAAACTAAGATCATGGTATCCAGTCCCAACACTTCATGGCAAATAGATAGAGAAAAAGTGGAAACAGTGACAGATTTTATTTTCTTGGGCTCCAAAATCACTGTGGACCATGATTGCAGCCACGAAATTAAAAGACACTTGCTCCTTGGAGAAAAAGCTATGACAAACCTAGGCAGTGTGTTAAAAAACAAAGACATTACTTTGCTGACAAAGGTCCATCTAGTCAAAGCTATGGTTTTTCCAGTAGTCATGTATGGATATGAGAATTGGACCATAAAGAAAGCTGAGCACTGAAGCACTGATGCTTTTGAACTGTGGTGTTGGAGAAGACTGTTGAGAGTCCCTTGGACTACAAGAAGATGAAATCAGTCACTCCTAAAGGAAATCAGTTCTGAATATTCATTGGAAGGACTGATGCTGAAGCTGAATCTCCAATACTTTGGCCAGCTGGTGACTCATTGGAAAAGACCCTGATTCTGGGAAAGATTGAGGGCAGGAGCAGAAGAGGGCAACAGAGGATGAGATGGCTGAATGGCCTCACTGACTTAATGGACAGGAGTTTTAGCAAAGTCTGGGAGATAGTGAAGGACAGGGAAGCCTGGCGTGCTACAGTCCGTGGGATTGCAAAGAGTTGGACACGACTGAGTGACTGAACAACAACAACATTCTCAGGTTCAGTATAGGGGCTTAGTCTGAAGATTTCAATGTGAAAAAATCAGTTCAGGGGTCTAGTCCATGCAGTCACTCTGTGGACCTAATAAGGGTTCAATCTGAACAACCCAAGTGGACCACCTAGGGCTACCATTACATGTAAATCAATATGGAGTCTTAGCCCTAGAGACTCAAACTTGGGACCTCAGTTTGGCAGATCAATTTAAAGGAGCTCTATCTGGGAATTATACTCTGAAGAACTCAATTTGGAGGCATCAGCTGGTCTACTCTGTTTACTAGGCATAGTTAAAGGGGGCTTTCTTGGTGGCTCAGTTGGTAATGAATCTGCCTGTAATCAGGAGACCTGGGTTTGATCCCTGGGATGGGAAGATCCCCTGGAGAAGAGAAAAGCTACCCACTCCCATATTCTGGCCTGTGGAATCCCCATGGACAGAGCCTGGTGTGCTACAATCCACGGGGTCACAAAGAGTCAGATACGACTGAGGGACTTTCACTTCACTCCCTGGATGTGAGAGACTGGTACTCCATTTAGCAGTTTATTCTGATGTTACTCTCACGCACCCTGAGTTTTGTTTTGGTGGGGGTTCAGTGTGGTCTCAGTATGGGGATCTGAAACTTTATTCTGAAACCTAAATCTCTTGTACACAGCCTGGGGAACTTCAGGAAGGTTAGGCAAGATATTTGTTCTGGAGACATCATTTTGGTGGTTTGACCTAGAAACTGTTTGAGTCACCTACCTTATGGTTGCCTGTCTAGGGACTCAGGCATTGCTACCTTAGTACCAGGATCAATTTCATAATATCGATCAATCAGGAGCTCTATCTGAATCATTCATTGTTAGGTGCTCAGCATGAGAATTTGGGTTTAGAGTGCTGACTCACTGTGGCTCAGATATCAGCCCATTCTAGAGGGTTCAGCATCTCATCAGAGATGCTAAGGATGGTTTGAGCCATATATGAATGGTTTGAACCATATGTGAATGTTTTGAATAAGACAAAAGCCTTTATTTATTTCAAGTAAAAACAATCGCAAGGAACTGCCCCTCTCTTCCATTCAGATCTCATTGGCCAAAACCTATATATCACATATCAAATAGCTTTACCCAGTTGCAAGGAAGACTTGGAAATGTCTTTTAGCGTGGCTTGCTTATGCCCACTCAGCT
This sequence comes from Moschus berezovskii, assembly GCF_049115385.1. NCBI lineage: Eukaryota > Metazoa > Chordata > Mammalia > Artiodactyla > Moschidae > Moschus > Moschus berezovskii. The sequence goes on along the minus strand of NC_142488.1, from coordinate 49,588,970 downwards.
AAAAATATGGCTTCTGTTCCAAAGAAGGAAAGGGACAATGTAAGTTGGAGTATAGAGCTAGCAGTCTCGCTACATAGGTAGCAAGAATCCTGGGATTCTCAGTCTGAATTCTGTGAATACAATTTTGTGTACTGATTCTGAGGGTATGAACTTAAGGACTGGATGACTGGAAGCTCATTCTGGGGAATCAGTTTCATGATTACAGTTGGGGGACGTTGGTCTACAAACATACTCTAAAGGATTCAGTTCAATTTCTGAGTCTTTGAACAGTATGGTAGTTTCAGCCCACAGAATCCCATTCTTGATGTTCATTTTATAGGGGGCTTAGTCTGGGGGTGCTCGAGATCATAGTATTTCAATATGAGAGTTCAGGGGCTTTCCGGCAGTCCAGTGGTTAAGAATCCACACTTCCATTGCAGAGGGGCTCGAGTTCAATCCCTGGTCAGGGAACTAAGATCCTGCATGCCACACTGCTCAGCCAAAAAAAGAAAAATCCATGAGAGTTCAAAATTCAGTTTAGGAGATTGATTGTTGGGATTCTACCTGAAGGCTCAGTCCAGGGTCTGTCTGATCTGTATCACCGGTCTGGTACTTCACTCTGGGCTTTGGGTTTGTTTTGTGGGCCCAGAGTTTGGATGTTCAATCTAAGGAAAGTGGCTCAGTTTGGGGGATTAACCTTCAGTCATCATTTTTGGGAGTCAGTGTAGTGTTCTCAGTCTGGAGTGTTAGGACTCCCTCTTCGGATATTTGTCTAGGAATTCATTTTTGGAGTATGTCATGACAGCTAAGACATTGGTAGCTGTCTGGGGGTTCAGTGTGGGAGCTTCCTCAGTGGGAGTCTTAAGAGGAGCCCGTTCAATGGCAGTTAGACTGGGGGCTCAGTTTTGGCAGGTAGTTCTGCAAAGCTAAGCTTAAAGTTTTTGGAGTGAGAATTTCATCTGGAAGCCTTTGGGGGGTCCACCAGGCTCACTCCCTCTTCCATACAAGCCTGTCAGAAATCATTCAGACTGGGCTGTTAGTCTGAGACTGAGACTTTGAAAGTTCATCTGGGAGCATGCTGGCTCCTGATCTCAATCTATAGGCTCACTCTGAAAATGGGAGTTATGGATCTTAAACATTGACAGCTCAGTCTGGAGCAATTAACTTCACTGTCTCATTCCTTTGAGCTTGTGTTAGTTCTGAGGAGCAGACACTAAGATGGGGTTACTGTCACAAAAGTGGGCACACTTTTATCAGGGGGGATGCCCATGAGAGAAAAGTCACTGGAACATAATGCAGTCTGACCCAGACTAAGAAGAGAAGGAGCGAAGGCTGAGTGAAAGAGCTCTAGAGTGCTGTGCAATGTATGGGAGATTTGGCAAGACTGTCTGGGATTACTTGAACCAGTCAGCAAAGTACCCCTGCCGCACTCAGTCATTGGCTGAGAGTAGCTCATGGGAAGTATGGTCTCTGCACAAATGAGAGGATGGATTTAAGAACACAGCAGCTAGGGCTCTTGATCAATTATGCTTCCTGAAGTTCAAAGTCTACAAGATGCATCCTCATAGCTTTCATGGGGTGCATATTGGTTGTTCTCTCTGAGGATTCCCTCTAGGGTGCATTCTGGGCATGTTATTTGGGACATTAGGTTTTCAGTCTGAGGGAATCTGTTTCAGAACATGGGATTAGTTTGTACTTTCAGTGGGGGGATATCTGTGGCCTCAGTGTGTGAGGGGCCCTTCTGGGAACTCAGTCTGGGCCTAATTCCAAGGTATTACCCCCGTTCTCCTTCAAGGAGCTAAGTTTGAGGTCTTAGTTCTATGGCTCTGCCTAGAGGCTTATTGTGGAGGACCTGACTTTGAGGGTTTAAATGTTGACAGTTCACTCTTGAGACACCTAAGGATTCAATATGGGAGCCTGATTTGTGGTCTAAGATATGATTGAGACTCTCACCAAGTAAGTGCCAGGCTCAGGGCTCAGTCTGGGTGGCTGGGTCTGGCTGACTTTGGGAGGCTCAGATACTGGGTGCTCAGTCTGGGATATTTTAGCCTAAGGAGTCATGCCTAGGGTATCTCAATGTGATGACCTTACCTGGGAATTTCTGCCTGATGGTCTGTCTTGGAATCCTAAGTAGGGTCCTTGACTGAAAATTTTCATCTGGAAATACACTCTGCATTTATACTCTAGCAGTTCAATTTGGCAGTTCAACCTGCATTTCAGTCTTGGAGCTCTGTCTGAGGTCTCACGCTGGGGACTGAATTTTTGTTTAGGTTTTAGGAGTTCAGGGTTTAACATTTCAATATGGTCATCTTCATCTGAAGGCGTAAAGTAGCCTGAAATGTTCCCTCTAGAGATGTCTAGGAGTATTTAACCTGGGATTCATGGATTTATAAAGCATCAATTATACAATTTGGAATGTCTATGTATATGGATGCTAAAAATTTTATTTTCACCAACCTCCATTTGAAACTTGACATTTTTTCCATAATGAATGTAGGCAACTGACCACAGTAGTATTAGCAGTACATATGACTTTGTCACTAATACACAGAGATTTTTCATAGATCTCTTAAAATATTGTTTACATTCATCATTAATTTGAAATCATAGTAGTCATTTAACCTGTAAGTGAAACTGTGTAACTCAGATTGGGACTTGAGCCCATATGCTGGGACTCAAATCTGGCTAAAACCCACGATCTTTTAATTGAGATCAAATACCTGGTCTCTGGACTTAATGAAGCTCAGGTTCTTTATATCTCATTGCAGAAAGAATTCAGTGAGATACAAAGTGGTAAGTAAGAAATAGACTTATTTAGAGAGGTACAATTCCATAGAAAGAATGCAGTCTGTTTCAAAAGGGAGAATGGCCTTGGGAGAAACACATTCCACAGACAGGGTGTGGGCCATCTCAGAAGGTGAGAGGCACCAAAATATGGCATGGTTAGTTCTTATGGGCTAGGTAATTTCATAGGTTAATGATCTGAAGGATTATTCCAAATATTTTGGGGAAGGGACAGGGATTTCTAGGAATTGGGCCACCGCCCACTTTTTGGCCTTTCATGGTCAGCCTCAGAGCAGTCATGGCACTGGTGGGTGAGTCATTTAGCATGCTAATATGTTACAATGAGCGAATAATGAGGCTCAAGGTCTACTGGATAGTTGACTATTCTGCCATCTTGGACCTAGTTGGTTCCAACCAGCTTATGTCGTGTCCTCAATGGCTGTCATTCTTTTAAAGGTTGTGCCCTGCTCCTTCCCTCCTGTTTCATTAGTTGTTGTTGTTGTTCAGTCACTAAGATGTGTCCGACTCTTTTTGACCCCATGGATAGTAGCTCACCAGGCTCCTCTGTTCTCCACTATCTCCCAGAGTTTGCTCAAACACATATTCATTGAGCTGGTGATGCTATCTAGCCATCTTATCCTCTGCTGCCCCCTTTTCCTTTTGCCTTCAATCTTTATCAGCATCAAGATCTTTTCCAGTGAGTCGGCTCATTGCATCAGGTGGCCAAAGTATTGGAGCTTCAACTTCAGCTCCAGTGAATATTCCTTCCAATGAGTATTCAGAGTTGATTTTCTTTAGTATTGACTGGTTTGACCTCCCTGTAGTCCAAGGGAGTCTTAAGAGTCTTCTTAAGCACCACAATTTGAAAGCATCAATTCTTCGACACTCAGCCTTCTTTATGGTCCAACTCTCACATCCATACATGACTACTGGAAAAACCATTAGTAGATCATGGTATTTAATGCATTAATAAAGAAATATATATACTGGGAATTCTCTGAAGGTCCAGTGCTTAGGACTTGGTGCTTTCAGTGATAGGTCCTAGGTTGTATCCCTGGTTGGGGAACTAAGATCCTACAAGGCGTGCTCAAAAGGAAAAGTATGTTAAGATAAATGTTTATAGTATTTTGGTAACTGTATTTTAATATAATTGGTTTCCTCTGTAACTCTAAATTTTAGCTTATGCATTAAAAACATTATTCTGAGAAAAAGAATAATGTCTACACCAGATTGCTAGATGCTAGATGGGTTCAAAGAACAGAAAAGGTAAAATTTGTCACTTTCAGTGTCAAGGCAGTCTCAGGGCTCATTCAGAGGCCTTGGTTTGTTGGAGCCTAGAATCGGGCTCCCTGTGTGGGAATTTCTAGTGGGTCTATTGTGATATTGTGATTTATAATAAAAATATATATTGGAGAGTCCCTTGGATAGCCAGAAGATCAAGCAGGTCAATCCTGAAGGAAATCAACTCTGAATATTCATTGGAAGGACTGATGCTGAAGTTGAATCTCCAATACTTTGGCCACCTGGTGGGAAAAGCTGACTCATTGGAAAAGACAGTGATGCTGGAAAAGATTGAGGGCAGCAGGTGGAGGCGACAGAGGATGAAATGGTTGGGTGGTGTCACCGACTCAACGGACAGGAGCTTGAACAAACTCCAGGCGATGGTGAAAGACAGGGAAGCCTGGCGTACTACAGTCCATGGGTTCAGAGTTGGACACGACTGAAGGACTGAGCAACAACATTGAGTCTTCAGTTCAGTTGCTCTTTGCGACCCCATGACTGTAGCACGCCAGGCTTCCCTGTCCATCACCAACTCCTGGAGCTTGTTCAAACCATTCCTAATACAAAGTTCCTAAAACCTTTGGAATTTCCTCTGAGAAGAGAGTGATAAAAGGCGTCTTTTGTTATGTTAATGAAGTGACTTTTTTTGTGGAGCCAACCACACGCTTAGGGTTGGCACTTTCAGTCCCTCCCCTCTACCTTGAGGAGGGGAGAGAGCCTGGAGTTTGAGTTCAGTTACCAATGACCAATCATCTAATCAATTGTACTCTGTGCTGGAACCTCCATAAAACTCCAGAGGAACAGGTTCTGAGAGCTTCTGCGTTGATGAACACGTGAAGATTCCAGGAGAGTTTCATGCTCAGAGAGCTTGGAATCTCCTTGTTCTCTTCCATGTGGCTGTTCCTGAGTTATATCCCTTTATAATAAACCAATAATCTAGTAAGTAAAATGTTTCTTTGAGTTCTGTGAGCCAGTCTAGTGAGGTGAGGGTCATTGGGACTATGATCTGTGGGCCTGGGCATGTTGTCAGAAGCACAGGTGATAACCTGAACTTGGGGATCCATGTCTGTAGTGCGGGTTGGGGGGGTGGTCAGTGGAGAGGGTGCAGAGAAAAGCAGTCTGGTGACTGAGCCCTTAACCTGTGGAATCTTCTGTGATCTGGCACTATCTCCAGGCTTCCCTGGTGGCTAATGCAGTAAAGAATCTGCCTGCTGGGTTCGATCCCTGAGTCAGGAAGATCCCCTGGAGAAGGGGATGGCTACCCACTCTAGTAATTTTGCCTGGGAAATCCCGTGGACAGAGGAGCCTGGCGAGCTACAGTCCATGGGGTCACAAAGAATCGGACGCAACTGAGCTATTTTCACTTTCTTTCTTTCCAGGTAGATAGTATTGTTGCAGAAACCAGTAATCGAGAAACCAAGCACCACATTTGGAGAGTTGGAGAACTCATGTTTATTATGCCGATGGGCCCAGAGGAGTTAACACTCTAAGCTCTGAGCCCCGAACAAAGGGGTTACAAAGTTTTTATAGACCTACTATAGTGGGCAACTATACTATAAAGGGACTTCCCTGGTGGCTCAGACGGTAAAGCGTCTGTCTACAATGTGGGAGACCTGGGTTTGAGCCCTGGGTTGGGAAGATCCCCTGGAGAAAGTAAAGTAAAGTGAAGTCGCTGAGTCGTGTCCGACTCTTTGCGACCCGGTGGACTGTAGCCTACCAGGCTCCTCCGTCCGTGGAATTCTCCAGGCAAGAGTACTGGAGTGGATTGTCATTTCCTTAAATGGCAATCCACTCCAGTACTATCGCCTGGAAAATCCCATGGACAGAGGAGCCTGGTAGGCTACAGTTTATGGAGTTGCAAAGAGTTGGATACGACTGAGCGACTTCGACTTCATCTCAACTTATAGTGGGCAACACTAGCTGCTAATAGACTGGTTTAAACTGAGTTTCACGCACATGGGAACAGAACAGCAGTCAAGATGGGGAGGGGGATGCCTGACCTTTACATGGACAGGCATGATTAAGCAGGTTGGCAGGGGCTGGGCAATTGCAAAGAGCAGGGCAAGGGTGAGTGAGATAAACTCCAGTTCCTAGTATTGTTTTTTTTTTTTTTTAGTTTAAAACTACTTTATTAAAGAAACAATTTAAAAGAGAAAAACAATGAAAGAACAATTCAGTAATATCCCAACAACCTAAAGATAACCAATAATTGATTTTTATTTTTTCTGTCCCAGTTCCTAGTATTGTAAGTCCCCACTTCCTGAGAATTGGTGACCTACGTGATCCAGACTGCAAGGAGCAAGCTGAGTTACAGAGACAGAATGAGCAGAAGGTTATGTAAAATTTTAACTTTTCCTCTTTAGTATCAGAATTGAGTTGAATTGTAGGACACCCAGCTGATGCTGAAGAATTGCTTGGTGATGTGGGAAAACCCAAGACACATACACTGCAACTGGTGACTAGAATCTTACCTAGTCTCTCTATGTACGTTTGAGGCTCTGGGAAGTCACTCGGAAGTGCTTAACCTCAGTTTCTCCGTTTGGGCCTCTTTGAACTCAATTTAAGTTGGTGAGTCTGCAGGAATGAGTCTCTAGAGCCCCGTAGGAGTTGATGCCTCTTGAGATGATCAGTCTGGGAGTGCTCATGATTATCATCATACACCACATTGTTTTCTGCTTCTGTTTTTTCGTATAGTTTCCTCAGCATTAAAGGCTGTTTCTTTTAGAAACACACTCCTATCCTCATCTATACAAACTTTATCACCTGGCAAAATTCCACTCAGACTTTGAGGTGTAATCTCTCAGAAGCTTACCATAATCCCCAAGGCTGGATCAGGAACCCCCTCTGCTGGACTCACATGGGCCCCCGTGCTCCTTTCTCCTCTAGCACTGCACAGAGATGGACTTATCATAGAACTAATAAAATTTAAGCCTCTTCTCCTCACGCTTGCAAAGACCACATCCAAGTCCTTGGTTGCTGAGCATTGTAAATCTGAGAAGTACTTAAGACTTGTAGCTGTACAACAACAATCGAAATATCATGGAATTTTACACCTCACATGTAAAAAAAACTATATAGAAGCTTCCCCAAATTTAATAACAGTCTCAAATTTTTTATTACTAATAATGAGCTGTGAAGTTGAAATTTTCATAAAATACCAATAACAAAATATTTTGATCAGTTGAATGGAATTTAATTCAATTGGATTCTTTTTATTCTCTCTTGAAAATGTTATTATAAAATAATTGTTCTTTGCTTACAGAAGGATATCAAAGTGCACCCTAAAAAGAAAAAAAGGAAACATTAGTAGAGAGATGAGTTAGGCAATTAATAAAAATATCTTATTTTTCTAGTTTTGAGGATTTTTGTGGCACTTTTCAGATTTTTAAATTGGAATTTGTAAATTTTAAAATTTCTTTGATAAATCTAAATTTCTTTCACTCTAAATTTGTACTATTTTTCTTAAAGACACCTTTAAAACCTCTATCAACCTCAGGCCTTTCAAAATCTGCATTCACCCTGAGCACTGATCATAGTCTATGGTCCTGACAATCTTGCATGCCAGACTGTAAGCTCCTTGAGCATCTGACCAAACCCTGTGACCCAGCAGCACTCAGCATAGGACCAGACACAGAAGCATCAGTACTGTATGTTAACCTGCTGCTGCTACTAAGTCACTTCAGTCGTGTCCGACTCTGTGTGACCCCATAGACGGAAGACCACCAGGCTCCCCCATCCCTGGGATTCTCCAGGCAAGAACACTGGAGTGGGTTGCCATTTCCTTCTCCAATGCGTGAAAGTGAAAAGTGAAAGTGAAGTTGCTCAGTCGTGTCCGACCCTTAGTAACCCCATGGACTGCAGCCTACCAGGCTCCTCCCTCCATGGGATTTTCCAGGCAAGAGTACTGGAGTGGCTTGCCATTGCCTTCTCCGGTATGCTAACCTAGTCTAGTCCAAAGTTTGCATCCTTTGCTGTGAGAGGGGATCACCTATAACACTTTTCTAAAAACAATTTTATTGAGATATTATTTATATACTATAAACTTCACCCATTTAAAAAATACAATTAAATGGAGAAGGAAATGGCAACCCACTCCAGTGTTCTTGCCTGGAGAATCCCAGGGATAGGAGAGCCTGGTGGGCTTCCGTCTATGGGGTCACACAGAGTCGGACACGACTGAAGTGACTTAGCAGCAGCAGCAGCAGCAGTATATTTTCAGAGTTGTGCAACTATATTTGTTTGCTAGGGTTGCCATAAGAAAATACTCCAGACTGGTGGTTTTAACAACAAAACTTTATTTTCTCAAAGTTCTAGAAGCTAGAGTTTCAAGATCAAGGTGTTGCTAGGTTTGGTTTCTTATGAGGCCATTTTCCTTGGCTTGCAGATGTGTGTTCACATGGTCATCTCTCTGTGCATGCATCTGGTGTCTCTTTCCGAGTCTCTTTTTATTTTTGGCCTTGCTACACTTCTTGTGGGATCTTAGTTCCCCGACCAGGGATCAAAACCCCCTGTGTTCCCTACAGTGGAAGCTTGGAATCCTAACGGCTGGGCCATAATCTTCTCTTCTTCTAAGGTCACCAATCATATTGGACTAGGGTTCACTGTATGGCCTCATTTTACCTTAATCATTTCTTTAGAGACTCTGCCTCCAGATACAGTCACATTCTTAGGGGTAGGGCTTAAACATATGAATGGCTGGGGGGGGGCGGAGGGGGGGAGGACAGGACTCAGGCCCTAACAGTAGCTGTCACCACATCTAATTTCAAAACATTTTCATTTCCACTAAAAGAAACCCTATACTCCTTAGGAGTCAGGCCCCATTTTCCCCCTTCCCCTATTCCTAGGCAACAATTAATCTATTTTCTGTCTCTATAGATTCGCTTATTCTGTACATATCAGATAAATGATACCATACAATATATGGGCTTTTTTTGACTAGTTGGGAGTGATGTCACCTCTTTCATTCCTGATTTCAGTAATTTGAATCTTCTCTTTTTTTTTACTTAGTCAATCTAGCTAAAACTTTGTAAATTTTGTTGATCTTTCTTAAAAACACTACTTTTGGTTTTACTAATTTTCTCTATTGTTTTTCTACTTTATGTTGCATTTATTTCCTCTCCAATTTTATTATTTCCTTCCTTCCTTCTGCTTGCTTTGGGATTACTCTATTCTTTTTCTAGTTTCTGAAGGTGGCAGATCAGGCTATTCATTTAAGATTTTTCTTCTTTTTAATAGGGACGTTTATATCTATAAGATTCCATTTAAGCATTGCTTTAGCTCCACCTCATAAATTTTGGTGTGCCGTGCCTTAGTTTTCAAGTTATTTCAAGATGTCTTCTGTTTTCCCTTGTGATTTTTTTCTTTGACTCATTTGTTATTTAGAAGTGTGTTAAAATACACGTATTTGAATTCCACAAACGTCTTTCTGTTATTGAATTCTAATTTCACCCCACTGTGTTTGAAGAACAATCTTTGTATGGTTTTAATCCTTTTAAACTTATTGAGGGCTGCTTTAGGACATAACATATGGTCTGTCCTGGAACATGTTCCACTTGCACTTCAGAAAAAATGTGTATTTTGCTGCTGTTCTGGATACATTATTAAATGCAGATTTGTAGCATTGCTACCTGAGGTTGCTGTCCAAGGGCCTGAAATCTGCATCCTTAATAAGTTCCCCACATCTTCTCTGCGCAGTACCCTTGTGTCCCGAATTCATGGACCTAGGCGTCCTCCACTCCTGGCTTCCTTAGATTTAATTGAGATCCAACCAGTCCATTCTAAAGGAGATCAATCCTGGGTGTTCATTGGAAGGACTGATGCTAAAGCTGAAACTGCAATACTTTGGCCACCTCATGCGACGAGTTGACTCACTGGAAAAGAGTCTGATGCTAGGAGGGATTGGGGGTAGGAGGAGAAGGGGACGACAGAGAATGAGATGGCTGGATGGCATCACCGACTCTGTGGACATGAGTTTGAGTGAACTCCGGGAGTTGGTGATGGACAGGGAGGCCTGGCGTGCTGTGATTCATGGGGTCGCGGAGAGTCGGACAAGACTGAGCGACTGAATTGAACTGAACTGAACTGAACAGTGTTGGTGTCATCGATTCCTCGACAGACTTTTCTATTGCTCTTGTCTTGCTACCAGGTCAGCGGAAAGGCCAATCTGCATTCTCAGGCTCGGCTTCCGACTCCTTCTGTCTGGGCGGTACTGCGCAGGTATTGGCCCGCCTGGGCGTCATGTGGTCCGCGGCCGGATGATGGCGGGCGCTGCTGAAGATTCGCGAGCGCTCTTCGGGGCTGCAGTCCGCGCGGCGCTGCAGGCCTGGCCCGCCTTGCAGGTGAGCGGAGCCGCGGCTGGCATAAAGGTTAGGGACCGTGAGAGAACAGGAGTTGGTTTAGCGAGCCGCCTGAGGCTTGGTTGGGCGGCATAAACAGCGGAATTCTGCGCCACTGCAGGCGGGCTCCCTGACTGACGTGATGGGCTTGGGTCTGTATTCGCAGATCGCTGTGGAGAACGGCTTCGGAGGTGTGCACAGCCAAGAGAAGGCTGAGTGGCTCGGGGGAGCAGTGGAGGAGTATTTCTTCCGCAATGGTGAGTGAATGTAAGGTTCTGGGACTTGTCTCTTTGGGGGCGTGAGGAGGAGGAGGCCGCCGATTCTAGTGAGTCTGCACTTCTTGAGCAATTGTCGGTTGGTACCTGAGGGCGAGGTGAAATGAACGCAGACTTTGAAGTCAGAATCCTGAGTTCGAATGTCACGTGGGCCGTGCCGTTGACTCAAGGTATGTTGCTGGACAAGTATTATTGCCCCGCCTCGATACTCAGGTTCCTAATTTGTAAAATGGATGTAAAAGTATCCACCAGCACGATCCTAGAGAAACATGTTAGTCGCATCATGTAATTTAAATTTTTTCAGCCTCCACATTAATAAAGTATAAAGAAGCAGATGAAATGAACTGCTCACCTCAATAGATCGAAAATATTTCAACATGTAGTCAGTATAAAACGCTATTAATGAGATGTTTTACATCCTTTTTTAGTATTTTCAAAATCTGGTGGGTATTTTGCAGTTTTAGCACGTTTCATTGTTTTTTTGCCTAGCCACATTTTAAGTGCTCAGTAACCACATTTGACTATTTGGACAGCAGAGATCTACAGCTCTGACGCGTTTTGAGGGTCGTATAAGAACAAAACAGGGAGTCTTTTACGAAATAAGGATTTTTACAGAATTCTTCATTTAGTTTTTTAGTCTTGGAGCTGACATTAGGCGGAGTCCTTTCTCTCAAGGAAATTTACCATCTAGTGAGAGATCCAGACAAGTAAATAGGCATTTGCAGACAGGGTGATAGGTGTTCTAATAATGAGGAGCTCAGGATGCTTGGGTAATGTGAGCTGGGGGAGAAGGCGTCTTTCGGAGATCTTTATGGAATGATGGTGATTGGCTGAATCTTAAGGGATAAGAAGGAGTTAACAAGGAGGGGAGGCAGAGAGAGCAACACTCAGAAATAAGTCCTGTGGTGTGAGGAGATTATGTGTTATATTTGGAAAGTGGCAGGGAGCTCAGTATTAGAGTAGGGATGTGTGTGTGTGCTTGTGGGTATGTGGAAGGGAGGAGTGGTGGAGAATGAAGATGGGAGATGGAGAAGCCCCTGGAAAAAGAGTGAGACATGGAAGGCCTTATGTGCCTTTGATTTTTGTCCTTTAGGCCAGCGTTTGCCAGAATGCATGCTTTGGAAGACTAGTTCTCTTAGATGTTTGGTGAAGAAAAAACTTCTCCAGTCAAATTATATAAGGAAAGCTCTTTTCTTCAGCTCTTCCTGAAGAGTCACAGTAATCATTAACATATTAAAAGCTTGGATAAGGACAAGAACCACCGAAAAGAAACCTGTTTACCTTTGTTTCCCTTTAGTTTTCTTTGAATAACTTCCCTTTAAATCCAGAAGGCCAGTTATTTTTCAAAAGCAGAATATGAAACACTGCAGTTAGGGGATTAAAAATTCACGAGCAGGATCTAATAGAATGGGGTTTTCTGGCTAGAAAGTTCAGAAAGTAGTCAGTATGGAGCATGGACTTCAGAGGGAAAGACTAAGGAGAGGGCTATATCTGTCTAGAAAACGATGAGGCCTGAACTAGGGCATTAGTCATGGGAAAGAAGGGATGACTCTAAGGAAATTGTTTGACTCTAGAGGGGGAGGGAAAATGGGGCAGGTTTCTAGTTTGAGTCACTGGGTGGCTTAGGTGCCTTTCATGGACTAGAAGAATACTGGAGAATGAAAATTAGGTTTGGAGGGTAAGATGATGAATCTGGCTTTGGATATGGAGGGTCTGAAGCACCTGTGGAACAGGTGGAGCATAGCCTGGGTTGGAGACTGATTTGGGGGGTATTAGAATGGTAGGGAAAGTGAAGGGGGTGAATGAGCTCTCCCAGAGGGAAGAGAGAGCAAGGAGCTTTGTGGAAGACTTCCTTGAGTTATTTTCTAATTCAGAAAAAGTAGAGCATGGGCCTATAAGGTAACTGAAGCTGAGAGAGGAAGTCTCAGCTAAAGTCATACAATAGGACATTGAGGTCAAGGCTGTGATGATTTCATCATGGCAAGTACTGAATATTTGTTTCTTCTTCCCTATCCCATTGGTCTGTGGCCTCCTGTGTCGGTCTTTACATTTCAAAAACTTCAGCTCTTGAGTAATGGAAATGAACATGGATTTCCATTGTTCCAAACAAACAGTGCCTATACTAGGCATTGTTTGGGTGACTTCTCATAACAGACCTTCAGGGAGGTTACCATTAACCTCACTTTGCAGAAAACAGTCTTAGAGATGAATAACTCACATGCTCAAGGTTAGGTGGAGAGGAGGTTGGTTAAAATAGGCCAGCTGAAAAGAGGGTGAGTGTGGATGGAATGATGCAGGAATAGAGGACTTGGTAGAATGCAGGAGATTGGAAATTAGGTATTTAATGTTTGTGTTTTTTTCTTTTTAAAAATCATGTTAAAACCTTGAATGTAGAACACTTTAGCAAATAAAAGGCTCATTAAATCTTTACCCATCAATCAGATGTAGATCCACCAAGTAGGTACTTAAGAGTAGTGGGCAAGGGTGATGAAGTTGGCTGGTCTTTGACCAGAGGACTTTATCCTTTTATACTCAGCTGACTTGGAGCTAGATGAGGTGGAGGACTTCCTCGGGGAGCTAATGATGAACGAGTTTGATACAGTTGTGGAGGATGGGAGTCTGCCCCAGGTGAGCATGTCATGGATACAACTACCATCTTCCTGCCTGCAGCCTTTCTTCTCCCTAGCTGTCTGTTTTAGATGAACACTTTTGGCTATAACCATTCTTTTCTTGAGTCCTGTGCAAGAACTTGCTATGACTCCCTGTTGCCTAAAGGAAAGTCTAGTCTTCCCAGGCCTTTCAAATCCTGCCTGTATTATTTCTCTCCATGTATCATTCTCAGTCAGGTCTGTTTGTCACCTCCATCTCAGGGGCACACCAGGCAGGTATATTTCCAAATGTTCTGGTTAACATCATTACTCCTGCTAGGATTGCCTTCCCTTTTTATGTCTTCTGTCTTTCAAACCCAGTTCTAGTGCCTTCTGTACTAGGAGGGCCTCCTTCAACACTTCAGGCCCTTAATGAGCCCTTCATATGTGGTTGCTTCATCAGTGAACTCCTTAGGGGAGAAAAGATCTCCATTCTCTTCTGGAAAATTCCAGACCCCTCCCCACTCTTGTTACAAACATGAGCTGGTTATATTGTAGGTTCTCTAGAAAATCGAAGCTGGTTGAATGTTTTCTTGGTAGGTGAGCCAGCAGCTGCAGACCATGTTCCACCACTTGCAGAGGGGTGATAGGGCTGCTCTGAAGGAGATGGCCTCTCTCATCACCCAAAGAAAGTGCAAGGTCAGAGCCACTGCACTGACGACAGCTGGAGAGACTGATGAGGACGATGATGCAAACAGCGTGGAGGAGATGGAGGTGAAAGGGGTGTAACTTTTGGGTGTGGAGATGTAGATATTTTCAGTCTTCTGGGAGATCAGCTAATTTCACAGGGAAATGATGGGGGTGGTGGTTGTTGTATTATCCATAAAGGGCAGGAAATTTTCCCAAGGTCACACGGCCAGTCCTGGCAAAGCTAGGAGAGCCTGGGTCTCCATTGGCCATGGCTGGGGGTTTATTTAGCTCTCTCTTGTATTTCTCCTCTAGGTTGCAGCTACGAATGATGGGGCAGCTACAGATGGGGTCTGCCCCCAGCCTGAACCCTGTGGTCCAGACTCCCAGACTATTAAGGAAGAGGATATAGTGGAGGATGGCTGGACCATTGTCCGGAGAAAGAAATGAATGGGGCTGGAAATGGTCTGGGTCCTTGTATGCTAGTTGTTTGGGATTTGTAGGGTTTTTGTTGGAGGGTTGCAGACCTGTGGACTGGTTATCCCATATCCACCCTCTCCCCATTCCCTTGTCCAGCTTCTTCCAGGGGAAGAAGAGTCCAAGGGTCCTCGGACTTGGGGTGGTCTGAGTGATGAGGCCTGTTTTCCCAGCAAAGTGCCTCTTGGGTGCAACCAGTGTGAAGAGGGAGGGATGAGTGGGTATGGGAATGACTGGAGGAGAAGCTAAACACTGGTTGATAGTAGGCAGGTGAATGTGTGAAGGGAGAGAGCCAGCAGGAGAACTAATATTCCTGCTGGGTAAGGAGTGGTGAGATGAGCTTGCAAATAGAAGAGAGATTAGTTGAAGATATGAAAGAAAGTAGCTGTGGTACCTGCCCCTCCCCCCCCCCCAAACAGAGCAGCCCTGTGTTCCTGAACCTCCCAGGGATGTTTCCTTCCTGCAGCCCAGGGTCCAGCCCTAGGTTCCTTCAGGATGTCTAACACCTTATCTAGGCAGTGAGCTCAGGGGACCTGGGCTTTATTTTCTGTCTCCTCCAGCCTCTTTCCAAACACCTCATCCCATCGAAGTCACCTCAATAAATAATATCTTATTGTTTAATTTGTGGCTTGACCTGTGAGTAGTCTTGGAAGCATCCTTCTGGGAGCTGAGCTTCACAGCTCAACGAGGGAGCAGTTTCTGGGCTTACCCCAACAACCTGGTACTTTGGACAAACAAACAGATGGACAAATGGAGCACAGTCGCACTCTGAAAGTTTCTGTAAGCTTGAAATAAACTGTATTTTTCTTTAAAAAACAAAACAGAGTATTCTTTGTCCTCCCCCGTGTTCCCCTGTCCTGCCCAGTGGCCCTGCCATGGGTCTAGACGATAAAATACTGGGTAGCCCTGGGGGCCAGGTAGAAGCTGTAAGCCATGGGAGAGGCAGGAGGGGTCTGGTCACCACCCCACATAGCATCATACATATGAAGACACTGGTTGAAGGGGCAGGGGTGGGCCAGGGCCATGGGGTCTGTGGCAGAGCTGGCACTTGAATCCAGATCTCCTGCCTCTGGTGCTTTGGAGGGAATTGGGTGGAGGCAGGATCTGTAGGGTATTAAGGGGTTGGGGGGAAATGGCCTAATTCAGGCAGGTCTAGCAACAGCCCCCACCCTCCCTGGGGGGACAGGGTTTAAAAAAAATTAACCACACTGTACGAATATTTTTTTAAAAGCCCAGGTTTTGTGAAAAGATGAATTAAAAAAACCCAAGACCCAGCATTCAGGATTGAAAGTGCCCATGATGGGAGTTCAAGTATTGACTGAGATGGGAGGGTGGGGGCTGGGGCCCTTAATTGGACATGGGCAGCTAGAGTGTGGGGCAGGGGGTCCCAGTTACCCACAAACCCTCTAGGTCTTATCTCGGGTCTGGGGGGCTTCGGAGGGTTCAGCAGTGGCTCCTGAAGCTGCCACTGGCACCTCCTCCATCTCCCTGTCCTCAGACAGTGTGGGCCCTGGGCAGAACGTGTCTCCACGGCCTGCCCGGCCAAGCACAGCCATCCAGCGCCGCTGTAGCTCCTCTGTCTCAGGACTGAAGTACCAGCTCAGGTGGCTCTGGGTGATCTTGAAGACATGCCGTCTGTCAGGCCGCTCCCCAGCCTCAGGAGGCCCCACCTCAAAGCCAATGAGGGGCAGGCTGCGCTGCGCTTTCACATCCTGGGGAACAGGGACAGAGCTAGGGTCACCTTGGGGTTGGGCTTCTCACTGGTTTTGCATCTTCTAAACCCCTCTTTTTCGTTCGCTGCTCAAGAACCTTACGTGGTTTAACTGAGCAACAGGAAAATATCTGAACTGGGGCTAGAACTGCAGGCTGGTTCAAATACCTCTTTCCTTCTACATCCCAAGCCAGCTAGGCTAGTCTTAAGCATATAATGTTTTCAGGCCTTTGGGCTGTTGCCCTCTTCTCTATCTTGCCCACTCCAAATTGGATTAAGCAGTATCTTGTCTCCACTTCAGCTTCATTCCCCCATAACTCACCCCATTTATTCTTACGTACGTTGATCCATAATCACTCCTTGTCTCGAGCCTGTCTCATAAGGGTGGGGGCTTCTGATTTCCCCTTAGGTTCACACTATCCTCCAAGGCCAAGGAGAGGTGAAGGACTGAGAGGAAAGGAGAGTAGCCTGGCTTTGCCAGGTGGCTGAAAGGACCAGGAGTAGGATGCTTACCTGAGGAGCTCCGTAGATGTACAGCACCAAGGGTTCGTTCTCAGGGACCACAAACCATGCCTTGTGCCAGCCTTTTCCACCCTTCTCCATGTAGTGTAGGAAGCTGCAGATGACACTGTTCTCCGCAGCCACTGAGGCCTGTTTCTGTGACCAGAGACATGAGGGGCATCAATATTGATAGGAGGCCTACCTTGGCCCCAGCACTCCTTAGCATAGGGATTGCTATTCACATGTCTCAGGAGGATCCTGAAGCTCAGGTGGCAGGAGTGATTTGCCCACTGTCAACCCAGTGAGGGAGAAGGCAATGGCAACCCACTCCAGTACTTGCCTGGAAAATCCCATGGATGGAGGAGCCTGGTAGGCTGCAGTCCACGGGGTCGCTAAGAGTCCGACATGACTGAGTGACTTCACTTTCACTTTTCCTTTCATGCATTGGAGAAGGAAATGGCAACCCACTCCAGTGTTCTTGCCTGGAGAATCCCAGGGATGGGGGAGCCTGGTGGGCTTCCGTCTATGGGGTCGCACAGAGTTGGACACGACTGAAGTGACTTAGCAGCAGCAGCAACCCAGTGAGAGTTGAAATTCAAAGCCAGGCTTATCTGCTGGATTCAGGCCATGGCTACTGCCTCTAAGGCTTGGTGGGAGGGGTGTGTGACTCTCAGTGGGGGCCCCTAAATGTCAGTCAGGCATTCTCCATCAGCCCATTTATTCCTCATGTCATTTAGCATTTACACTTCATCTTTTTTTCAGTCTTCCATCACATGCATTCCCTACACTCAGTGAGAAGCAACTTAGCATTGTGGTTAAGGGGTTGGGTGGGTGGGTGGGTGGGTGGGTAAGGCAGTCAGGCTCAGAATCCCAGCCCTAGATGGAAATACTGATATATTGACTTGGAAGGAGAACATATAGGGCTGTTCTGAGGATTAAATTAGTTACTATATGTAAAGTGCTTAGAAGAGTGCCTGGCATGGAGTTAGCTTTCTTTAAGTGTTAAATAAATACCACAATTTAGTTACAAAGTGTAAGTTTATGTATGTGCATGTATCTAGAAAGATAGGAAGCATAAGCATTAATGGTGGTAATCTCTGGGTTGAAGGAATCTGTAGTAGTAGTTTAGTCACTCAGTGCTGTCCAACTTTTGCGACCCCATGGACTGTAGCCCACCATGCTCCTCTGTCCATGGGAATTCCCAGGTGAACTGGAATAGTTTGCCGTTTCCTTCTCCAGGGGATCTTCCCAACTCAGAGATTGAACCCGTATCTCCTGCATTGGCAGGTGGATTCTTTACCACTGAGTTACCAGGGAAGCCCTGGGTTAAAGGAATATGGTCTTTTTTATTATTTTTGGTTATGACGTCTAACTTTCTTCAATGCACATATCCACTGTAATAAGAAAAGGTATTTTGTTAGTTAAAATCCCAGCTCTGCCACTCACTGTGTAACTTGGGCAAATATACCTCCCTGGGCCTCAGTTTCCTCCTTTGTAAAACAAGAATAGGAAAAGCATTGATAGATAAGTTACTGTGAAGATTAAACGTCTAAAGCACTTAAATAAAAATTACTCTGATTCACTTTTGTACTCATTTTACTCATTTGAAGCCTGGGTCACTTGTTTAGCGCATGCACATGGTATTACAATTTCAGAGATGCCCAGGCCTTAGTCACCACTGCGTGAGTGGCTGGGGCCCCTGTGGTCAGTTGAGGGTTAGTTGAGAGGCCTGGCTCTTACCTCCAGGATGGACCTCCGGCGCTGGGGTGTATGCTGGCTGCAGGCTGGGCTGCTCCCGGGTACACCATGCAAGGCCACGTAGCAATCAGTGCACACACGGTTGGAACGGTTGTTGTCATAGACAAGGCGAGCCCGGAACTCAGAGCACTTTCCACAAACCACCTGGGGTGGCAAGTGGGTAAGAACAGCCTGATTCCAGTGGGTCTTCCCCTTCAGTGTACCAACTCCCACAGTGGACTTCACAGCCTCCCCCCACTTAGAGGGTGCCCTCTTAGAAGTGGGCCTTTGGGTTGCCAGCCTGTCTGCTCCATAGCTCTGCCCCTGCCTCTCAACACTTACATGTCCGCAGGCCTTGCAGTGGTGCCTGCGTTTGGTGATGGAATTGAAGGGCTCCTGGCAGCGCATGCACATGGTGACTTCCTTTTCTCGGATGGGCGTAGGTGCCCGTTTTCCAAGATCCACATTCTGGAGAGAGGGCCAGGTCTCCAGTCAGAGAGTCAAACTCAGACTCCCCAGCCCAGTCAATCCAGCCCTTTCCCAGGCTTGGATCATCATTGGTAGGCAACAGACAGATTCAGAAGACCTGCCTTTGAATCCTGGCTCTGCTCTACTTCACCATGCTATTGAAGACCTGTCACTTGTACTAACACTTTCCGGGCATTGGTTTCCCCAATAATTTCGCTATGACCCTACCAACAGAAGCCTGTGCTTCTGCAGTCATCTACTGCCTCTCTGGGAAGAAGAGAGGAATATCTCAAGGTAAGGTGGGCGCCTGGAGGGGATCCTGGTGCAGAAGGAGGGGATGTGGATTCTTACCGGAGAGTTGGGGGGTGTGTCTTCATCTTCCCTGTTTGTGGAATTTAACAGCTTGAAGGTCTCCAGCGTCTGTTCATGCTTCAGGAGGGTAGAGTTGATGGCCTGGGAGAGGTGTAAGAAATAAGAGGTCAAAACCCAACTATCTATTTCCACCCTTACCTCACTTTCCTATAAACTAGCTTGGAGTCAGAAAAGTTGGATTCTAGACCCAGTTCTATACCTTGCTAGATATATGACCTTGGGTAAGTCCCTTCCCAAAATCCAGGTCTCAGTTCTTGTATTTGTGAAATGGGTGAAGGGGATCAGTGGCTGAAAAACCACAGAAGGCCTTCCTGGCAAATGTCTGGGATTAAATGTTTTACAGGGCTTAACTCACTGAGGTTACACCTTCAGAGGAGCCAGCTTTCTAAAGAACTGGGTAGTTTCTGCTTAACCTCTGGACCTCAGTTTGCTTATCTGTAAAGTGGGGATGGTAAAATTTATTGGAAGGCAGATGTCCAGGCCCATTATGGTCAGATGTGAATATTAGGGGAGAGCCCACCACCCCCAGAAGACCTGTTAATACTCTTCCAGCCCCCTACCACAAAGCCTTCTTAGATGTTACCTGGACCCAGTCTTTCTTCTCTTCCTCAGTCCTTGGGTAGGGAAGGTGGTGGGGGCAGGGGGAAAGAAAGATGTTGGGTTAGGCAGGCCAACCAAAAGCAATTGGAGTGGTAAAGAGCAGATGTTTTGGAGTTGGAAAGATCTGAGTTTGACCTTGCTCCTTCACTTACCACTTATGTGACCTTAGGCAAATCATATAACCTGAGTTTACTTATTGAACAGTTATTAATACTTTCCAGACCCTATGCTAGGAGCCTGGGCCTCAGAGCAGACCCTACCCATCAAGGAAGGAGCTCATGGGGGCAGACATGGACAGTACAGGGGAATCAGTGCTGTGACAGAGGGAAAATGGGGCTGAGGAGCCCAGGAAACCTGTCCCATCCTGGAGTTTGGGTGGGGGCTGCTAAAGATGGTTTCCTCAAGGAGGTGCTAGCCCTCAAGTAGAGGGGGTTAGGGTGAAGTGTGTGAATTAGCATATAGAATGTACAGGAAACCATGAATAGTTCCCTGTTTTTGCTAGAATGTCAAGTTTGAGAAAGGAGGGCAGTTTATTTTTCTTCACTTGTAAGAATGGATGATAATTATCATCCTGGGTTGTTCTGAGCAGTAACTGGAAAGTGAAAGTTGCTCAGTCATGTCCGACTCTTTGTGACCCCATGGACCAGAATACTGGAGAATTTCCCTTCTCCAGGGCATCTTCCCGACCCAGGAATCGAACTGGGGTCTCCTGCATTGCAGGCAGATTCTTTACCAACTGAGCTATCAAAGCAGTAACTGAGGTGATGTGTAAAGTGCCCAGCACAATCCTTGGTGGGTGCTCAATCAGTGTGTTGCCCCTTCCCTTTGCCTTCCTTCCCCAACTCTCCTGTCTGCCCTGGTGCAGGCCCATCAACAGCTCACTAGGAGTAGGAGCCAGCCTCTTGGCTGACTCCCGCCTGGCTTCCTCTAATCTCCTTCCACAGTTACACTCCAGTAAAAGCCACTCAATCATGTCCGACTCTTTGTGACCCCATGGACTATACAGTCCATGGAATTCTCCAGGCCAGAATACTAGAATGGGTAGCCTTTCCCTTCTCCAGGGGATCTTCCCAACCCAGGGATCGAACCCAGGTCTCCCGCATTGCAGGCAGATTCTTTACCTGCTGAGCCACAAAGGAAGCCCATCTACACTCCAGACATCAAAAGTATTTTTCTAATATGAAAATACGACTGTATCCTTAGGATCATTTCATGAAAAATCAAGGATGTGAGTCAATATTTAGCTACAAGAATATCCACTGCAATGCTATTTATTGTCATGAAAATTAGAAGCAATCTATGTGTCCAACAACAGGGGCTTAGGTTTTAAAAAAAGAAATGATGGTATGTATCACTACTTCCACACAACATTAAGTGATAAAGCTGTTTATAATATGTTAACTCAAAACAACATATATAAAATAAACATAGCATTCCCTTTTTGTTTAAAAACACATGTGCCATGAGTGTTTACATTTGTCAGAACTCATCGGTGGTACACTTAAGACCTGTGCATTTCACTCTGAAAATTTTGCCTCAAGAAAAAGGAGGAGACCTTAAACAAATATTGAATGCTAGTTAACGATATGCATGCCAAAGTCTTTAGGGGTGAGGTGTATGATATCTGCAACTTACTTGGTTAAATGCATTAAAAAATCAGATGGATTGGTGATAGATTTGTGATAAAGTAAATATAGCACAATATTAATACTTGAATCTACATGGTGAGCTTGGGTGTTCACTGTATTTAAACTTTCCTGTATTTTGGAAAATACTCATAATAAAATATGGAAAGGAAACATTGTGTGTTTCTGTATGTGTATACATATGCAAATAAAGGGGAAGCCAGAAAGAGCTTCTGCCAACACATCAGCACTGACTGTCTCTGGGTGGTACAGTTCTAGGGGATTTTACTTTATTCTGATTGTACTCTTTTTTTACAAATTATTTTTTATTTATCTATATTGTCTAACTTCTTTGCACTAAACAATATTGCTTTTGATGTTTAAGAGCCACAATAGTGTTTTTGGCAGTGCATACTTAAGTATATGGGGGGAAGAGTCATGTCTGTAATTTACTTTAAAATGGTTCAGCAAAATATTTATATGGCAAAAATATATACTGATTCCTAAGTCAGTGGTTCTAAACTCTGGTGCCAGGTTGAATCATACGAGCAACATCACCTTCTTTGTTTCTGCTGGCAGAGGAAAGTGAAAGTGAAAGTCGCTCAGTGGTGTCTAACTCTTTGCGACCCCATGGACTGTAGTCCATAATTCTCCAGGCCCTGGTGCACATAATATTAAAATCACTTGGGGAGCTTTTGAAACTCCCCATCTTCAGGCTATACCCCAGACAAATTAAACCAAAGTCTCCAGGAGTGGGTCCCAGACATCAGTATTTTTTAAAGCTCCTCAGTTGATTCCTATGTCACCAAAATTGAGAATCAGCTAAGTGGTGGGCTTATGAGTGTTTGTATTTCTACTTTTCTGGTTATTTGAAATTTTTCATTAAAAACAACTTTTTAAAGGGCAAAAAAGCAACTGCAAAGCAAACTCTCCATGCCTTTCCCTCTGCTACTAGGAGAAAACCCTACACTGCTTGGTGCACCCTTCTGGGCCCAGCATCCCTCTGCAGCCCCCTCCTTCCCATCCTAGCTGATGACCTGTCCCAGTCACGTGGCTTGTCATTTAGGCTCAGTTGAGCCCTGACTGGGCCCCACATCTTCTCTCCCCTGGCTGTGTCTGTTGTCACTTTTGTTCTCACTTTCCTGGCTTCCGGCCTCTGAGATGCTTAGTCTCTCAGAGCATCAAACCCAACTCCCTTCTCTCATCTTCCAGGACACCCTCTAGCCCACATTCATCTCTCTCTCCTGCCTCCATGCAGTCCCAGCAATGAGAGTTCTGACTCTGATTTATTAATTCTTTGCAGCCTCTCAGAAGTAGATCATCTACCCACATGCATTCACTCTCTGGCCCTGACCATCGCCTCGATACTCTATCACCAATTCCAGCTCTGCTTCTTTCTAGCTGCGGGATCTTGGGAAAGGTGTATAACTCTTCTGTGCCTCAGTTTCCTCATCTGTAAAATGGGGTTGATAGTAACAGAGACTACTTCAAGGGTTTTGAGAGTTCAACTATTAAATTTAAACTTAAGTTAAAATTAACTTAAAACTGCCTGGCACAAGAGCAGGTCTTCATTAAATGTGAACTATTATTATAATCATTCAAGTAGAGAATGGATATGAAGGCCCCTTTGTTAAATGGCTGGACATTATTTTAAAATTTTTTCTTTAAAGATTTTTTATTATGAAAAATTTCAAGCATACAGAAAAGTAGATAGGATAACACAAATACATTAAATATATATTCACTACATAAATGCAAATTTTAAAAATATTTTTCTATATCTTACACATATGTATATATTAATATATATATAGGCTGATATAAATCATTTAAAAATAAGTTACAGATACCATGATACTAAATCATCAGCATGCATCACCAAAAAAAAGGCCATTCCCCTATATCTTCACATACCATTATCACACCTGAGAAAGTTAGCAATAATGCCCTGGTAGCTAATGCCCAGTTCACATTTAGGATTTTCCCTACTGTCCTGAAAATGTCTCTTAGGGCTGTTTTTCTCAAACAAGACTCCTATCATGGACCAGACATTGCATTTGGTTGTTATTTCTCTTAAATCTCTGAATCCACAATAAACTATTTGTGCTACTGTCACTCATGTTTGGATTACTATCTCAATCTTCCCTCTCCTCTAACAAAACTCATCAGAAGAGCAAGCATCACTGGGGAAAGGGACCCATCCTTTCTCTAGAATACTCTTTCCTCTAGGGAGGTAGCCAGTCCCCTGGCACTAGGTCTAGAATGCCTCAGCATATCTGAAGGTGACAGGAGGCTGGAGAGAAGATATAGGCAAGGGCAAGTACCTGGCCTGGAGCTCCAGGGAGCGCTGCTTTCCTGACACCAGGAAGGTCCGAGGCAGATTGAGGTTGGAACTTTCCTTCAGCTGAGTGGAGAGAGAAAAGGGCTTGGTGAACTACTGAGCTCACCTACTGAGCTCCACAGGGCCCTCGCCCTCTGCACACATGCACACACTTGGGGTCAAAGTCAGAGCATCTTTGTTCCTCCCAGCACCAAGGTCCCACTCCAGGTCCCCCTTTCCAACCTCCTGGTGCTCACCTCCATGCCATCTACATCAATGCGTGCCCGCACGCTAAACTTCTGGCCAAGGAGCCGCAGCCTGGGCACACAGTAAAGGAGGCGGTCGTTGAACTAGGAAGGAAAAGGTTTTGGATGTATGTGTGGAGGCCCCACAAGGGCTATGGCTCAGCTCCCTTCCCTTATAGGACTCCTGAAGCTTTACTGCTGGGGACTCAAGATTGGGCACAAGGGTTGCAAGGAAAGAGCCTAGGCATGGGAGTCACTTCCTAGTTGGGTGGCCTTGGGCAAGTCAGTTCTCTCTAAGTCTTAGTTACATAATCTGTAAAGTTGAGAAAAAAATGCCCTAGGTAGTAAAAATACAATGCATTAGTAGAGGAAGGAATGGAGAGCAGAAGTACAGCCTTGAGTGAGTACCGGGTCAATGTGGCGTGGCAGGGTGGGGGTGGTGTGGCCCACTTGCACCCCTACCCCTGTCACTTACTAGTATGAGGTATCGGTCTTGAGTGGTCCCATTCTTTGCTGACAGCTTAAGGATGTGGCCTTCTTTTATGAGCTCTTTGGTGGGACTGACAATGTCTTCCTCACCTCCTAGCAACTCGTATACCTTCAGCAGCTTGTGCATTCGCTCCTGGTAGTGAATAAAAGGCAAGGTTTGAGGTTCCGGCCTCCCCTCAGATGTCCACAAGTTGCAAGCCTCCCACTCCCCAGGATGGAGATAGGTGGCTAGCCAAGGAAAGGCAGGGGCTAAAAGGGCCACTCACCATTTTGCGGATGGCAGCATTAGAGTGCTCTGCTGCTGTGGCTATCAGCTCCAGAGACTCTGCAGACAGAGTGGGAGGTCAGATAGGGGCTAGCAGAAAAAAGGCTTTGGGAGCTTCTCTGCTCCCTGAATACGCCCTCCTGGCCTGACCACACCCTCCCCATTCCAGAAAGTGCCAGCCTTAAAGATGTCCATAGCAACATCACTTAAAATCAGAAAACAACTCGATTAATGCCACAGTAGTAGCAGAACCACAGGACATGAAATAGCTGGCAGCCAATAAAACGCAAGCTTAAGATTATTATTAGCACTAACAAAATAACAGTAATAGTTACACCTATAACTGGAAGGACATATACCCATGTTTAACAAGTTGTCTCAGGAGCTTCCCTGGTGGCTCAGTGGTAAAGAATCTGCCTGCCAATGCGGGGTTTTATGGATTCGATCCCTGTTCCGAGAAGATCCCATGTCACAGGACAACTAGGCCCGTGTGCCATAGCTATTGAGCTTGTGCTCTAGAGCGGTTAGTTGCAGCTACTAAAGCCCACGCACCTAGAGTCCATGCTCTGCAACAAGAAAAACCACTGTAACTGAAGCCTGAGCACTGCAGCTAGAGAGTAGCTCCTGTTCACCACTAGAGAAAGCCTGACTGCAGCAAGGAAGACCCAGTGCAGCCAAAAATAAATAAATAATTTTTAAAAAAAAGTTGTCTCTGCAGCAAAAGAGACACAGATGTATAGAACAGTCTTTTGGACTCTGTGGGAGAAGGTGAGGGTGGGATGATTTGAGAGAATAACATTGAAACATGTATATTATCATATGTGAAACAGATCACCAGTCCAGGTTCGATGCATGAGACAGGCTGCTCAGGGCTGGTGCACTGGGATGACCCTGAGGGATGGGATGGGGAGGGAGGTAGGAGAGGGGTTCAGGATGGTGAACACATGTACACCCATGGCTGATTCATGTCAATGTATGGCACAAGCCATTACAATATTGTAAAGTAATTATCCTCCAATTAAGTAAATTTAAAAACGTTGTCTCTAGATGATGGGACTATGGATGATTTCACTGTCTTCTTTTTCCAAATTTTTGACAAAGAATATGTATTAACTTTTATAATCAGAAAACAAGTCGTATAAAGAAATGGAGACAGTTCTATTCTTTGTCTCAATAATTCTGATGATAGGAATCTATACTAAGAAAATACGTGTTCTATGTACAAATACACTTTTGTTGCAGTGGTGTTTACAATAATGTCAAACCAGAAACAATGCAACTGTAGGGGTTCAGTTAAACAGAGTAATGTGCATTCATATAACACAATACAAAACAAACTTTGCAGATGATGCTTTTGTAGGATTTTTCATGATCTGTGAAATGCTCAGGATATTTTAGGAAAAGGAAAGGATACAAACTTGTGTATACCACATGATCTCAATGCCACAAATATATGTGTATAAAAAATACCAGTAAGAAATTACGTCAAAATGTTCCTCACTCTTATTCTCTGGAGTTTTGCCTAGCATTCTTCACCCTCATAACAACCCTATGTGCCATGTGCCTTGTTTGTCCAATGAGGAAACTGAGAATCAGAGAGAAGAGGTGCAACCCTAGGCTGTGTGCCCCAGGAGGCAGCAGAGCTAACATTAGAGCTGCACTTTCTTCCACACATTTTGCATGGAGTATGCTGGGTCATGGAGGTGGGCAGTGCCTAGAAAAGGGGGCAGGAAGAAGACTCTGGCAAGCTGTGGTCATATAAGCTCAGGCCTGTAGAGGCCACTGGGCTCAGACTACTTTGCTATCAGGAACTCTATCTAGAGGTGTCCTGTGTGGGTGTATAGATGGGCTTTTCCTAGGGTCCAGTGGGTACAGGCTCTGTCTGGTGATTCAATGTGGGGATTTCAGTCCAGGATTTCTTTTGGGGGTTCAGGCTAGGGAGTGTGGTTTGGGGAGCTTTGTCTAGGAGCTTGGTAGTTTGGTCTGGAATCTCTGATGGGGCCTGGTCTGGGCTAGGCAGCCTAGGATCTCGGTTAGAGTTCAGTCTTGGGCTCGGGATTGGGGTGGGGGTGCTGCTCAGGCCAAGAGTTCCAGCTGGCCTGGTTTGGGGAACTCAGTATATGGTCCAGGCTCCAGAGTTCAGTCTGGGAAATATAAAGTAGGAGAGTCACTGTGGAACCAGAGATACAATTCAGTGGGTCTCAGATTTGGAGGTACTTTCTGGGGCTCTACCTGGGGATTTTAGTTTGAGGGGAAAAAAAATAGGGAGGTCAGCTTAAGATTTTGGGCTGGGGAGCCTAGTGAGCACATCTCAGGCTGGCTGTCCTTCAGAGATTCTCATTCTGAGCAACTCAGAAAACTGGACTGGGAAGTTGTTTCTCAGGGGCTCATCTTTGGGCTCAGTGTGGGGAGTTCAGCTGGCCAAACTCAAGCTCTGAAGTTTATTCTAGGGACTCATATAGGGCTGAGATTGGTATAAAACAGGAAACTAAGTTAGGTGAACTCAATCTGAGGGCTGATTTTAGGAACTCTGTACCTGCTATTGCTTCTGCCTGGGACATGCTCCTCCCTACTCAGCACATGGCTCTCCTCTTCTTCTTGTTCAGATTTGATTCAAATATCCTCTCTTCTGAGAGGTCACCCAGTCTAAAGTTGGCCCCCCCAGTCACTGTCCCATCACCCTCTCATTCTCTCAATCACACATAGCACCTATCTAATGTTCTCCTGTGTATTTATGACTTTTGTCTACTGTTTATCTCCCCGACTAGAATACACACTCCCTGAGATCAAGGACCTTGTCTGTCTTGTTCACCTTCCATATCCCCTGTGCCTAGGACAATGCACAGAACACCAAGGTACTCAGTAAATAGATGAAGGAATGATCTATTATGTTAATGAAGGAATAAATGAAAATAACAGTCTGGGGAGAGAAAGCTGGGGAGATTCTGGGGAGCACTCTTGGGGTGTAACCCTGAGAAGTGGGTCTCATATTGAAAGAATCAGAATGAAACCCTTGCTAGTGGTTCAATGTCTGGGTACTTGTCTGCTGCTGCTAAGTCGCTTCAGTTGTGTCCGACTCTGTGCGACCCCATAGACGGCAGCCGACGGTGGTATTTTAGCCTAGAGATCCAAATCTGGGAGGCAGAAAATATAGAGTCCAGTCTGGGGTACTCAGTTCTGCTTCTGCTGCTGCTAAGTCACTTCAGTCGTGTCCGACTCTGTGTGACCCCATAGACGGCAGCCCACCAGGCTCCCCCGTCCCTGGGATTCTCCAGGCAAGAACAATGGAGTGGGTTGCCATTTCCTTCTCCAATGTGTGAAAGTGAAAAGTGAAAGTGAAGTCGCTCAGTCATGTCTGACTTGTAGCGACCCCATGGAGTGCAGCCTACCAGGCTCCTCTGTCCATGGGATTTTCTAGGCAATAGTACTGGAGTGGCTTGCCATTGCCTTCTCCGACTCAGTTCTAGGGAGGTGATTTTATGGGGTTCTGATCAGACTTGGAGGTTCTTTTGGGAGGGTCATTCTGGGTAGTGACTGGTGGGTTTGGAATGAAGCTCTAAATGTGAAGAATGGAAAGTCAGGGGCTTGATGAGACAAGTCTCTTTCTGGGGAGCTCAGCAGTGGAGATTCAGTAAAGAAAACTTGGCCTGAGAGGGTTAGTCTGGGATCTTAGCCTGTTGGCTCAGTCCCTGAGGGTTTAAGCTCAGTTTCATTTTGGACTGGGGACAACTTCATTTGAGAACCAGTCAAGGGGTCAGCCTTGGGGTCTTAACCTAGGGAAGAGATCCCTTTAGGGGATCTTTCTGAGTACACCCATCAAACTCCGGAGTTCCAATTGGAACTCAGGCTGGGGGACTCGTGAATGTCCTGTCTAGGTGCTCAGGCAGAGACCTCAACCTGAAGTTTCATCCTGGGGTCGCATTCCAGACACTCAAGGTGGGCCTTTCAGTTTGGGGGGTCTTACTTTGAGATCTCAATTACATGGCAATGGAAGGCTGACCCTGTTAGTTGTCTTTGGTGGGGGAGGGGGGTGGGGAGGAGGGCCCAGTTGTATGCACTCACTTTGGGCGTCCTTGCTGTCCGGGGAGCCATGGGGCAGCTTTAACAGATAGTCCTTGAGAAGCAGCTCATAACGGGGGATGCGCTGCACAGGCTCCAGCATGTGGTGCTGCAATGTCAGGTTGCCACAGGCTTCCTCCTTCTGTGACAGGCAGAAGCAGGAGGGTTCAGGTCTGGCCAAAAACCCCTGACCAGGTCCCCACAGACCTGTCCATCTCAGCCGGCCCCATTCAGCTTCACTGCTTACCTGCACTTCATGGATGATCACTTTAAACTGGGTGGAGCGCTCTGTCCAGGTGTTGACCAGCTCCACAGCTCGGTCAAAGTTCTTCACATACTCGCCATACATTTTGAGGAAGGGTGCCAGCTTCTGCAGGATGTCTCCGATGCGTGGGTAGCGGTCCCTGGGGTGGAAACAGGGGCTGACCTGGTCCTGCTGATTCTTGTCCCACACAGTGCCCCCATTCTACAGGTCACTCTTATCCGAGTCCTGGAAATCTACTTCTCAGCTAGTCTGTTCCTTTGGAAATGCTTCTTATATTATAGAGTAAGTAGGCTGAAAGGCTCAGCGTGACCTAAGACCACAGCCTGGGCCCACCTACCCTAACTCTGCCCTGCCCTGAGCACAAGGGATGACATGTCCTGGGATACCTGAAAGGGCCACTTCATACACTGCCTATTGATTCTGTGCCCAGCCTTGTACTGGGTTATTCTGGTGACACAAATAAGCCACACTTAGCTGATCCCTGAGAGGGTCATAGTCTGGTAGGGAAGTCAAAGTAACTAGACCTGGTTGCACTCCTCAAGAGTCACAGTCTATCGGAGGACACATAGGACCAAACCTTCATTGGTCACAGTCTGCTGGGGGAGACAACAAGAAGTGGCCTTGGTTTAGCCCTCAGGGGTCATAGTAGTTGGGGAGATGTAGGAAGTGACTTCATGTAGCATGAAGACACACTTTATCCCATGGTTGTGGGGAGTATGGAGATGATTTAATCAGGAAGTAAAATGGTCTGGCCTGATTGCTGTTCAGAAAGACCATTATGGAAGGTGATATAGACACTAAAGGATGAATTGGAAGAGGAGAGCCTGGAAGCCAGGAGACTGCCTATGAACCTTGCCTTTCTACCCCAGGACTCAGCTCAGATCTCACCTCTTCCCTGAATCCTTTGTTAACCCCTAGGCTAGTTTTGGTCTCTTTGATTCCCACAGCCTCCCATTCTCAGCTCTATCATAGTACTGATGTGAAAGTGAAAGTATTAGCTGCTCAGTCATGTCCAAATGTTTGTGACCCCATGAACTATAGCCCACCAGTCCTCTGTCCATGGAATTGTTCAGGCAAGAATACTGGAGTGGGTAGCCATTCCCTTCTCCAGGGGATCTTCCTGACACAGGGATCGAACCCAGGTATCCTGAATTGCAGGCAGATTCTTTACCATCTGAGCCACCAGGGAATAACAACAACAATCAGCACTGATTAAAAAATGGCTCACATTCACTTCAGTTCAGTTCAGTTGCTCAGTCGTGTCCGACTCTTTGTGACCCCATGGACCACAGCACGCCAGGCCTCCGTGTCCATCACTAACTCCCGGAGTTTACCCAAACTCATGTCCATTGAGTTGGTGATGCCATCCAACCATCTCATCCTCTGTCGTCCCCTTCTCCTCCTGCCTTCAATATTTCCCAGCATCAGGGTCTTTTCAAATGAGCCAGCTCTTCGCATCAGGTGGCCAAAGTACTGGAGTTTCAGCTTCAACATCAGTCCTTCCAATGAATACTCACTAATGATCTCTTTTAGGGTGGACTGGTTGGATCTTCTTGCAGTCCAAGGGACTCTCAAGAGTCTTCTCCAACACCACAGTTCAAAACTTAGCACTTAACTATATACTGGGTACTATTTTAAGCTCTCTACATGTATCAACTCATTCAGTCCTTAAAATAACCCTACAAGGTAGGCTATTATTATTACCCTCATTTCACAGCTGAGGAAACTAAAGCACAGTAACTTAAGAAACTTGCTTAACATTACAAATTTAGCAAGTGGCAGAATTGGAATTTGACCCCAACCAATTTGGCTCCTAACCTTATACTTTTTAGGGCTTTGCTAGTCTGTTGTAATTTTCTGAGTCCTGATCTGTGTTTCATTCTAGATTGGGATGGCCTGGAAAGCAGAGTTCAGGCCTGATTCTTTTTGTGAAAGGCGATGAGGGGAGAGGGCAGGTAGGAACAAACTCTAGTGCACACATCGGGCCTGGGCTCAGCAGGCAAGTGGACAGGAAGGTGGGCAGCCTAGATGTGGGGTTCCTCACCATTCCTCCATGCGCTTCTCTAGCTCAGGCAGCAGGAACTGCTGGTGGAAGCAATAGATGGAGCAGATGTTAGAGAAGATGCCGTGGACGACGTCAGCTGGGAAGGAACTGCGGTTCCGAGCTTCTTCTAGCAGCCGAGCGCAGAACACCTGTGGGGCAGGGCATGTGTGCTCAGCCTAGTGGGGCCTGGGGCTTGGCTGGGAAAGGAGTAGCTTGCAGGTGAGGGCAGTGTTTGTGGGCAGCTCTATGGAGCTTTGGGATCAGCACTGATCTTGATACTGAGGAGTGAGGGAATGGAGTGAGGCTTGTGTGTGGGGTTGATTTCAGGTTGCCAAGGTTAGGATCTGGAGGTAGACACTGGAACAATAAGTCAGGATCAAGGTCAAGGTCAAAATTAGACTCAGGGTCAGAGAGAAGGTTGGAATTAGATCCATTCATTTAACAAATATTTTTGAGTGCCTACTGTGTGCCAGACAGTGAACAGATAAAAATTCCTACCCCTAGGGATTCTAGTGGATTTGGGGGTCAGGAATAGGGCCAGGTTTAGAATGAGGGTCAGAGTCTGGTTCACAGCCAGGTTAATTCAGGATCTGGATTAGAATTGTAGTTAGGACTTAGGAATGAGGGTTGATACAAAAATCAAGCTTGGGGTCATGAATAAGAGTTGGCTTCAGGAGGACAGGATGGGGGTCAAGGTCAGAAAGGAGCCTTACCACCTCTAGATTCTGGCCCCACTGATAGGGTTAGGTTCAGGCCCTCTCACTTCCTTTTTGGCACCCACCTACCGGATCCTGGTGCCCCTGCAGGACCATTCACCTGATCCAGGAGATGGAGCCTGGAAACGTAAGCCTTCTCAGTTTGCAGGAGTTCATTGGCAATGTGGAACACCTTCTGCTGCACAGTCAACTGAAGAGAGAAGAGGCAACTACTGGTCTATCATCCTGTCCCCTAACCTTCACCCAAACCCCTAGAATTCTCAGAATACCATAAATGCTACTCTACACCTAATGCCACTTAAAGATAACCATCCTCCCATCCCTGAAGCCAAAGCCCCACAGCTTCACCCCAACTCCCCTGTGTGTCATAAAGGCCACCCCTCAATTCTGATACTGTGTACTTCTCATTCAACCATTCATTCACCAGGCCACCTGCTCCCTCTATTCACTCTGCATAGTGTAGAGGGTAAGGTGTGGGCTATAAAGTCAGATTTCCTAGCTAGGTTCAAATTGTAGCTCTGCCATTTACTAGCTTGAAGAAGTTGTATAAATGTTCTGTATTTAAGTCTCTTCATCTATATATACATATAATAATGGGACCTAAGTCCATTTGTAATTGAGTCAACTAAATGATTTAATGTAAGTGAAGCATAGCAGACTACGGATTAAGTAGACTATAAATGTTAGTTATTTATTCACCCACTCAGTTCATTGTCAGTAAAGCCTTGCTGAGTACCTGCGGCGTGAGGAAAACCCAAAAGAATAAAAATGTATAAAACTCATTGCCTGTTGGCCTTCTTGCCTGTTTACTGGACACATATTTGCTGAGTCCCAGACCTTGGCCCTCACATCTGAGCTGGGTTCTGGTGACACAGGTATTCTGGCTATGACCTAATTAAGTGCAAGGATGCTGCAGAAGCAGTGTTAGGCTGCTGGGGCACAGAAAGGGGTTCCTGCTGCCGAGAGCTTTTGTCCCACAGCCTCAGGCTCCTAGGGGGCTCTAAGTTCTTATGCCCTTCCAGAGGCCGGCTGTCTGGAAGTCTCTCTGGATGTGAGACTTTCCATTTTATAAATAAAGAAACTAAGGTTATGGTGGGGCAGCAGAGACTTGCCCAACCTCACATAGCTACTGAATCTGGGGATTGTCCAGCTGGAGCAGGACTCTAAAGATCCCCAACCAGAATGCCCATCTTTAAGATGGAAAAACTGAGGCCCAGCTGGTGGTTCTCAGATGAGGGTACAACAATTTTCCTCATGGGCACTTGGAACTGTGAATGGTCATTTTTGTAGTTACAGTGATGCAGGGACACGGTACAGGTCTGCTACTGATATTTAGTACCAGGAGACCAGGGAAGCCAAACATTCCAAGTGGAAACAATGCCCTGTTTTGAGAAATACTGAGCTGGGGAAAGAATCAAGTGTAAAAGCCAGGCTTCTGGTTTTTCCACATAGTCCTGCCTCTTGGTGAATGTGGGTCAGTACCTCCACAGACTCCTGTCTCTCCATCAAGGGCGCTGGGACTTCTCTGTCCTTCTCATCCTCCTCCTCGTCGTCCTCCTCCTCCAGGTCACTATCAACCTCCTGGGAGCTGGGCCGGTGGGGGTCGGCCAAGGCAACAGGGACACTGGCCAGGGCAGGGGGCCCAGGGCAGAGGCTGTGGCTAGGGGGCCCATCATCACTGATGAAGCAGGTCTCCTCGCTGTTGGATGGTGAGCTGATGCTGTCAATGCCACTGTCGCGATTGGGTACCTTCTCGCCATCCCGGGGCCCGGGAGCCAGCAGGAACAGGCAGCGGGATGCCTCGCCCTCAGGGAGCTGGGGCACTGGTGGCTGTGGGGGTGGCTGTGGCAACATGGCTGGCTCTGTGGGACTTGGGCTGGGGCCAGGGGCTGGCCTATCCGAGGCAACAATCACAGGCTCTCTGAGGTGGGTGGTAGACACACATGGAGGCAGGGCATGAGCTTGACTGAGAGGCCTGTCTTACAACTGTTCTTTCTATTCCAGGCCCACCCTCCCCCCATAGGGTCCCCCGGGAGCTGGACTCACCTTTCAAATTTCTCAATCAGTGAGGATACTGCTGCACAACTGGGGCTGGCCTCTGCCCTGGAGGCCAGGCCCCTGGCTACTCGGGGGTCTGCAGGCAGTGGGCGTGAAGGTGGGGGTGGGATGGGCTCAGGTGGTGGGGGCATCCGGGGCATCTGCAGGTAGCTGGGCTTCGGGGGGACTAGAGAGATGGATGGGATAAAGAGGGGAGATTCAAATGGGAAGCAGTTTGAAGTTGCAGCCAGGCCACAAGCCCCTCCACAAATTTCCAGTCTGCACCTGTGCCTGAGACAGGCACAGAACTGGCCTGAGGTGACATGCCAGTATGTGCTCATTAGCCTCAGGTCATAGCCCTCTGCTCCTAGACCACGGTGCTTCCTGTCCTTCTAACAAGCCTTCTCCTTGGCCACTGGCAAACCTTTCCCCTCCTCTGTCCCCTCTCCTGGGCCATTTCTTTGTCCCCTCTCTGGGCCATTTCTTTGTCCCCTCTCTGGAACCACTTACCCTGTGGCTTTGGGCCCGGTGCCCGCTTCAGTGGCGAAGGACGCTGGCTGGGGGTTTCAGTGGGGGGGCCTGGGTCTGAGCGAAGTCGCTGGGGACCTTCTGGATGAGGCTCAAGGCCCTGGCCAGGGTCAAGGGACAAACTTTTAACCAGGATCCGGTTTCCCTGGTGCATCCCTGCAGAAAGGGAGAAACTGCGTGTTAAGCAACTGATTATCCCAAAGGAGACTGGAAAGTTGTATGTCTTAGCAGGTACCTGTGGTATCCAGTTCCCCTGAACCCCTCTCCTGGCTACACTGTCTTTCTGGGAAACCTTTACTCCAGTAGTCAGATGGGGAGCCAGGCCCAGGGTTGTGGCTAGCTGTTTTCATTAATAGACAAGAGTTCTTTGTGGTTAGTACATTGATTTCTTGTATGTCAGCAGGCATCATTACTAGGGAGTTTAACCAGGCTGGGGTCAGGCATGAGAAGCCTATGGTTTGTGTACATGCTTGCACCTTTGTGTATATAGCCACAGTGAGATGCTGAGCCTAAACCGTTCTTCACATTTTCTCTTCAGTTTCTGAGGATATCTGGACTTCCTTTTCTACAATTTTATATAGCTGAAAATAATGAAATTATATTTCATGAATAAAAGTTTTGCTTCTTAAAATCCCAGCTTCTCACTAATCTGTATTATCCTCCTCTATTTCCACACCTACACACATCCACACACAGCCAGCACGCAGAGTTCAGGTTACAGGAACAGCTTTAGGACACCAGGCAAAAAAATTCAGGAAAGTGAGGCCTTTCTTCATTGTCCCTCTTCCTTCCCCATGGGGTCCCTAATCCCACCTCTGTCTTTGGTCCTGGGGGAGATGATGGTCACCCTGGGGTGAGAAGATTCAGTCTGGGAGGTGTGAGGGGACCTCTGCACCCAGGGATGACACAGTCTAAGGGAAAGAGTGTGGCCTGCTTGGGCAAGGATCTGTGTGTGGCAGGTCTCAGATGATAGAGAAGTCAGGGAGGAAATAGAGCAGAGAAGAGAGGGCAAGCCCCGGATGGCAGTTTGAGGAGCTGGGTGAGCAGCCTGTGGGCAGAAGAGAGCCATGGAAGACCATCGTGTAGGGAAGGATGCAGCAAATAGGTGTCAGGACAAGACAGGGAGTGGCAGCCAAGAGCCCCCAGAACTCCCACCCACACATGGTGCCAATTTTGCCATGCCACAGTCACATGACCTCTCATAGCCACTGAGAGTCTGTTACCCTGTGTCACAGTTTCATACGTGACCAGTCACAAATGGGTTCACTCAGTCACAGAGACACAGGTGTTATTCACACTGTTTCACTTAACTTTGGGGAAACAAAATTCAAACATCCAATCGTGCCATCACAAAGACCCACAGTCACAGCTTCACATATTATCATACAGCCTCACAGTATTACATGCACTGGCAAACATGGCCATGCACAGTCACAAAGACACAAGTCACACAGTGGCAAATCTACAATTTTATACATAGCCTCATGTAACAATCACCTAACCACTTACCATCATATACCCACTTATATACTCCTCAAATATGGTTCCATTGAGTCACAAAGATATACAGTGACATTTACACTGTATCTCACAATCTCAGGGCCACAGTGTCATACACACGAGATATGGTGTTATAGGTTCACACCTGCAAATGGTTCACACAGTCACAAGACTATAACCATCAGGGGTTATTATACCATGTCACACACAACCTTGCACAATGACTAAACAATACAAAGTC
This sequence comes from Moschus berezovskii, assembly GCF_049115385.1. NCBI lineage: Eukaryota > Metazoa > Chordata > Mammalia > Artiodactyla > Moschidae > Moschus > Moschus berezovskii. The sequence goes on along the minus strand of NC_142488.1, from coordinate 49,552,841 downwards.
ACCTGCCACCATGTACCCAAAATCACAGACACACAATCACATATGGCGTAACTTACTATGTCATACTCATAAAACAAACATGTCCGTGGAGCCCCTGGGTCTTAGGGGCTCAGGTATACACACGACACTTGCCTCCTGGTCTACATAGTCATGGTGTCACATGCAGCCTCTGTTGCAAAAACATACAGCTACAACACAGAAATACTCTACTGGGTCACAGGCAAAAAGAGCAGCAGGAAATTTCAGGTCTCCTAGTCCTGGAGGGAGGGAGGGAGTAGCCCAACCCACAGGGTCCCAACAGCTTCCCAGGGGCTCTGACTCCATCAGGCCACAATCCAGTCACAAAGGCTCCAGGGTCTCAGGCCACGGTCCCCTCCCAGCCCTGAAGGAACAAGGTGCACTAGGCCCTGGGCTGAGCCCCTCTCCCCGACTCAGTACCTGGCTTTGGGTGCAGTTTCACTTCATTTCCCACAGCAGGCAGGGCCCTGGCTGGGAGGGAGGAGGTGCTCCTCTCAGCTCAGCTGGGCTGCTTACCCTGCCCTGCTCAGCATATCCTAGCCTGGTCCTGCCCTGCCCTCCCCCTGGGTGTGGAGTTGATGAGGATGAATCACCTTGAGGGCGGCACATACAGAGACATACTTTGAGAGACCACATGGCCAGAGAAAGTGAGAGACAGAGAGCAGCTGACAGGGCCAGAGATCCACAGAGCAAAGCCAGACACCCCACCATGCAGACCCCTCTCAGGGTAACACACATGGGTGCCAGGGTCCCAGCAGGTACCTTTTTGTCTGCCTCCTTGGGCCTGGAGGCACGCACCTGGCCCTGTCTCCATACCTCAAAGCAGGCAGGCCTCCCTGGGTAAGCCCTCCTACCCAGTCCATCCAGGGCGGTCGAGCCCCTCTCTAGTTAGGACCCCTCTCTCTCTCTCCACTGTTTGTCCTAGGGATAGGGTAACCATGCCACCCTCTGTGGCCCTGCTCTGGTTCACTCTCTGCTTCCTCCCCACCCACTTCACCTGGGAGCTCACAGGTGGGCTTGCCTCTCCTGTCTCTCAGACTCCTTGCAGGCAGCCCTGCAGAATGGGACTGATATATTCAGGAACACCCTGGATTCCTAGGTGAGAGGGGCAGATTCTAGCGAAGAGATGACGGCAATGAGAGGGGCAGTGACTTACTCAAGGTCACATAGCAAGTCAATGACAGACTTGCAGTAGACTGATCTGAGACCGGACTTCTTAACTCTGCTCTCCAAGAGGAAGCTGGGAAAGGGGAGAACCTACAGGGGCAGAGGTGTGCCCCAGTGCTTCAGAAAGTCAGGAGCCAGTGCAGCTGGTGAGAACAACACCCCTAAGCCTGCCCACAGATTATGACAACAGGGCTTCAATTCAGGAGGCTGAGCCTGGCCAAGAACCAGGCAGGGCTCCACTGAGGGAAGAAGATAGAAGACCCCTCTCTTTCCTATTTCAGTGTTCCCTCCATGTTCCTCTGCTTACATTTTCCTGTCTCCTCCTATGTTTCCCCTTAGTGTCCTCCATGGCTCCATGTGTCGCTCCCTCTAAGTGGCTAACGGACCTCCAGCTCAAGTCATACCACTTATCTGCCCAAGAACCTGCCATGAACTCCCCATTGCCCATGGGGAAAATAGAAGCTTCCCGGCTAGTTCTCTATGGCCCCTCACGACCATGCTGAACTCTCTGGATTCCCTTGGCTTAGTTTAGTACCCCAAATACTTCTGAGCCCAGTAGGCTAGGTGCTGGAGAAGGTGAAAATTATATGTCTGCTTCAGGGAGCTCCCAGGGGAGGTCTTCCCCTGCCCTAGATACCAGAGCTCTTCCCACTGCCCCATCCCATCCCCATCCCCTTAAGTCCTGCATTGATTTTCTCCAGTCCATTTTTTAAATTAAATTTTTTGGGGGCCAAGCTGCTTGACATATGGGATCTTAGTTCCCTGACCAGGGTTCAGACCTGCACCCCTTTATTGAGAGAGTAGCACTGAAACATATGCATTACCATATGTAAAACAGATAACCAGTGGGAATTTGCTGTATGATGCAGCAAACTCCGGAGAAGGCAATGGCAAACCACTCCAGTACTCTTGCCTAGAAAATCCCATGGATGGAGGAGCCTGGTAGGCTGCAGTCCGTGGAGTCGCTAAGGGTCAGACACGACTGAGCGACTTTCTTTCACTTTTCACTTTCACACATTGGAGAAGGAAATGGCAACCCACTCCAGTGTTCTTGCCTGGAGAATCCCAGGGACGGGGGAGCCTGGTGGGCTTCCGTCTATGGGGTCACACAGAGTCGGACACGACTGAGGTGACTTAGCAGCAGCAGCAGCAAACTCAACCCGGTGCTCTGTGACAACCAAGGGTGGGATGGGGTGGGAGGTGGCAGGGAGGTTTAAGAGGAAAGGGACATATATATATATACCCATGACTGATTCATGTTGATGTGTAGCAGAAACCAACACAATATTGTAAAGCAATTATCCTCCAATGAAAACTAAATTAATTTAAAGATAAACACAAACACCTGCGCCCCTTGCAGTGGAAGTGGAGTCTTGACCACTGGACTGCCAGGGAAACCCTCCAGTCCATTTTTTATGGTTGATAATCCACAATATTCTCTCTCACACTTGCACCCACACCCACACACCTGACAAGGTCTTCCACCAGCACTGTCCCTTGACCACTGGGTTTACCAGAGCCCCCAGTACCCACTGGAACAGAGGCCACAAAGGGCACCTCCCCATAGAAAGTCACTTGACCAAAGGCTTCCACTGCAGGGGGCACAGGTTTGGTCCCTGGTCTGAGTGGGGGCGCAGTGAGGAAAACTGCAAAGACCCAGTGAGAACCACAGAGCTGCTCACAGGTCCACATGCAACATGTGCAGCACAGGGTGTGCACACATACCTATATTCAGACATCTCTTGCTGCTAACGGGAACCACACCCTGGGCACCCCAGCATGCCTAGGTGCAGACCCCGCTCTGCTGTGGGGTGGGGCAAACCCTCCAACAGGCCCTCAGCAGGTCGAAGGGCAATCTTGATCCTGACCCTCAGGAAGCTCCCAATCTCAAAGACAAGAGACTCTCATTCAGGAAAAGCTAAGTGCGGCTCAGGAAGTGCAAGGGGGTCAGCCTGTCGGGACTGGGGAAGCTCAAGGGAGGGAGAGGCCAGGGACAGGATGGCCAGATAAAATACAGGATGCTTAGTTACATCTGACTTTCAGATAAGCAATGAATAATTTCTTAGTATAAGCATATGTCATGCATACTTAAACTAAAAATGTATTTGTTGCTGTTGTTTATTGTTTTATTCACTAAGCCTAGTCTGACTTTTTAGTGACCACCATGGACTGCAGCCCACCAGGGTCCTCTGTCCATGGGGTTTTCCAGGCAAGAATATTGGAGTGGGTTCTCATTTCCTTCTCCAGGGGATCTTCCCAACCCAGGGATAGAACTTGCGTCTCCTGCACTGGCAGGTGGGTTATTTACCACTGAGCCACCAGGGAAACCCCAAAATGTATTATGCTATACTAAAATTTTTTTGTTGTACATTTGAAATTCAAATCTACTTTTTTGGGGTGAATTCCAAAAGCCCTAGTCAAGAAGGGATTCTAATAAATGAGGTGGAGCCAGGCCTCTGAGGTGGCACCAGGCAAGCTGTGGGTTCTACCCAATTTCCCTGCAGTGGGTGCCTGAATGCTCATGATAGTGACATTATTTCAGGTATAACCTTGAACCTGGTCTTATTTAGTAAGAAAAAAGTCAGCAATTGAAAACCTGTGGTACTTGACTATTCCAAAGGGTGGCTTGATCACACTTGCTGACCAAACTGCATGGATTAAGATGTTGTGAAGCCTTCACTAGGAATATCTGGCTCAGGAGTAACACAGACCTCAGTTAAATTCTAACACCCTCACTTACTATGTGACCCTGGGCAAGCCTCTCCATCTATCTGAGCCTCAGTTTCCTTGTGTGGAAAATAGGATAACAATCGCAGGCCCCTGGTTTTGAGGAGTCCATGAGACAAAGAAGGGAAAGCACATAGTGCCCCCAGCCCCCCAGCAATGTGGCTTGAACTTGAAAGCCAATAGAACTGCACATCCACAAAGAAACAAAACTATGCACACAGATATATAAACCCACGGGCCACAGGCTGCAACCTAACACAAAGCTATCAACACACCGAGAAACATGTGCAAACACAGAATCCAACCCCACTCTCTGACAGTTCCTCAGATCAGGGCGGGATTTCTACTAGAGACAGAATGGCAGAGAAAAGACAATGGTACCCCATCCTCCATTCAAATTCAATTAAAATATAGAAACCAAATGCAATCATAAATTTCAAGAAGTATAACAGAGTTTGGAATTTTCTCATGACGACTTATTGGTACTAAAATAGCAAAATCATTCCAGAAATTGTTTCTGATAGCTTCACGGCACTGATTGGCAGGTGCCCTGAGCATGTGCTTCTGGGCTTACTGGCAGAGCAGGTCTACCCCATAGCTGAGTTTGAGGACAAGGACTTTTCCACTCAAACTGGACTCTTACCTCTTTCCGGGAATTTCAGCTCCCAGTTCTCCCCTTTCCTGGCCAGCAGCAACCCCTCTCCCTGCTCCCAGCTGTAGCCTTGGCTTAATCTCAAGACAGCTAATAGGGCCGCAGACTGGAACTCAGCCATTAACTCCCTGGTGACCTGGGGGATTGCTTCACAACTCTGGACCCCAATTTCCCCATCTGCAAAATGGGGAGAGTATGTGTGTGCTTCTCATTGTGAGGAACTGGTGAGATGCTACTGTGGGCAGAAGCCAGCCCTGGCACTTAGGCCTCCTGACCCCCAGTGCATGCTTCTCTCAGCAACCCCCAGATCCCTGCCTCTCCAGGGTGTGAGATAGGCCCCTGAGACAGCTGAATTCCTGGGGGTGGGGTGGGGTAGGGAAAGAAGAGGGAGTGGAAAAGAACAGCAAATAAGAAAGTGTCCTTTGGGAAGCCAGCTCTGGGGGTGGGGGTGGGGGTGGGGAAGGGGAACCCCTCAGCTTGAGAAAAAAGCAGAGAATAAAGGTGGGGTACCTGCCCCACCTCTTTCCACCAGCCCCTTGAATGTGAGGTCCAGCCTAGCTGCACTGCTCTACTTTTGCAGCGATACTTGTTTGGCCTGGCAGATGTTCTCTCTGAAAGTTTCAACACAAAGCTCTGTCAAGTATGAGAAGTGCAGCGGGAGCTGTCTATAGGAACCCTGCCTGTGGCTAGCTCAGAGTCCTTCCTTGAAGTGGACTGGTCTTGTGAACATAAGGACTCTGCAGAAAAATAGAGGCATCTTCTGCAGAGTGAAGGCATTTTAGGAAAGTGGGAGCCACTCTAGCAAGTAAGGAGCTTCCTAGAGTGTTCCCTTTTGAAAACTGGCGAAACATTCTGTAAAATGGAGGTCTCTTTGATAAAAAGGGAAAAAAATTTCTGCAATTTTTTTGCAATATTCCATTTCTGCAATGTGTAGAAGGTTTCCTCAAAGTGGAGCGACATTCTGTAAAGTGAGGAGCATTCCATAAAGACCTTTTTGTGAAATGGATGACATCTGTAAATGGAATCTGATAAAATGCAAGACTGTTCTGTAAAATGGAGGAACTCTTTTGTAAAATGAGGTTCCTTTTGTAAAGTGAAAAACATTTCTGTAAAGTGTGGACCCTTGTGTAAAGTGAGACCCTTTCTGTAAAATGGGACAACAATAGAGGACGGTGAGGGTGGGGGTAAACTAGAGAGCACACGCCTCACTTAAAGCAGGGACAGCAGCTTCTCCCCTTTATCTAATTGTCACCTTGCAGTAACAGGGCCCCTGCATTTTCAGGTCTTCCAATATTTCAAGAAAATCAGAAATCCAGACTTTTGTGTGAAATCCCCTAATTTTAAAAACACTGAGTAGGTCAAATGAAATTTGTGAGTCAGATTCAACTTGTGGGCCACCACTTTGCAACATCTGAGTTGGATGCTCCTTAAGGCCCCTTCCATATCTGCCATTTACCTCCTGCTCTATCTGACATGCTATGGCCCTGGGGCAGCAGCTTTGGAGTCTCTCCTCCACCCTCTGGAAGGGCCCAGTCTCCTAGGGACCTGAGCAGTTTCAGAGAGCTGGCTCATGCAATACTTGTCAGCAGTTCCCTGAACTGGAATCTGCCTTTTGTTCTGTCTTGTCTTCTGCCCTGTTTAGGATGCCTGGTGAAAAAAGCAGGAGATTTCAAGAACTTTTAGAACTCTCTGGAACTCAAGGTGCTTACTTTTTTGTGGAGGATATAAGGTATGAGGATTCAACTGTTTGTTGAGCTCCTACGCTGCTCCAGGTATTGTTTCCTATATGGCACCCTCCTAACAACTCTGTATGCTATTAGCTCCATTTTACAGATGAGGAAACTGAGGCACATAGAAACAAAATAACTTGCCTGAGGAAGTGGTTGAACTGAGATTGGATCCCAAGTGTGTTTGTGTCCAGAGTCACAGAGCACAGCCTCACTCAAGGTCTGCTGGATTGGGAAAGAAATCACATTGAGGAGAGGGGGAGGGAAGAGAACTTTCTAAAGGAAATGGGTTTTGAGTTCAGTCGTCCAGGAAGTGTTTTTTCACATATAGATGGACTGGGCACAGTCCTTCAGGCAAGGGAAGAAAACTGAGCAAAGGTGTGGATACTAGGGATGGGGCGGTAAAGCATGTGTTTGAAGGGCACAGTGAACAGAGTCTTGGGTTTGTAAGAATAGGAAAGAATAGAAGGAAGGGGCTGAAAAGGCCAAAAGACAAGCAGGCATTCTCCTTCTCCACCAACCACTGCCGCCAAGATACAGACCCATAGGGGCCATGCAGAGATAGGCACTAGCACAGAAACACATACACACAGTCTACATACAGAGAGACCCACATACAGAAACAACTGGAAAAGGCCCAAGGGCTCAGACAGAGCCAAGGTGACACAAAACAGGAATACAGGAACACTTAACATATACAGACCTAGAGACACACACAGACACACATGGATATATAATAACATACTCGTGGAAATACATAATAACAAGAACATTAAGATATACATAAAACAGACCCATGGAGACCAAAAGTTAGGCAGCCAGGCACATGAGACTTCATGTGCATATACATACACACAGACACACACACCACAGCCACAAGGGAGCACAGACAGCCTATCCCTCTTCCAGTTTCTTGATTACTGTGAGGGCCTAACCACCTCCTCCCAGCCGTCTCTGGACCTGAGGCCAGAGACGGCTGGGAGTGGTAGCTCCACCCCCAGGGAGGGGCTGGGGACTTAAGAGGACAGGAAGGGAAGGGAGTGGAGCTGCAGCTGGGAGCACTGGGGGCAGTAATTACCCAGTGCTGGGGCTGCCACGCTGGCTGGGATTTCCCTCCCCTTGAGGACAAAGCCACTGGGGAATGGCCCTTCTGACCCCTGCTGTGTGTGACCCCAAAGTCCCCAACACTTACCCATTCCCCCTCCCCACTTCCTGAGGCCTGGTCAAAATTGAGATCTGGGGACACAAGAGAAATCATGAGGGGAAAAAGACAGAGAAAGACGGGGACAAAGACAGGAAAACTACAGAGAACCAGAAATTTGGACAGCTAGAGAGGGAGTCAGGAAAAAAAGGGTGGAGCGAGTCAGAAGAGAGACAGTGACACTGAGTGATGCAGGCCCAGAAAGGCAAAGGGGACAAAAAGGGCAGACCAGGGCCACTTGTTGAACATGGCTACAATGTGCTCTGCTTGTGGCATTTAATCCTAACAACCCTAGGAGGTGAGGATGCTAACTCCATTTTGTAGATGAGAAAACCGAGGCTCAGAGGGGTGAGGTGATTTGCTCAGGATCACAAGAAAGTAGAAAGTGGCAGAGCTGGGTGCGGGGTGGGGGTGGGGGCTCTCACCACCGTCTGCCCCTGCCAGGGACATGGGAGAAAGGAGTTCTCCGGAGACAGAAGCTGTCTGGAGACTCAAAGTCCTGAAGTCCCGAAGAGATGCAGTGTGAAAGAGCCCAGCACCTTCCCTGCCCCCCTCCCCTGTGTCCCTGGTGGGGGAGGGGGCCGTAGCTACACCTGGAACGCATTAGGCAGGGAGGCCCAGTCTAGGCGAGCAGGGAAGATGCAGAAGGGGGAGCAGGGAAGGTGAAGGTGAAGGTGAAGTTGAAAGCAGCAGCGTGGGAGGTGGCAGGGACCTAGAAGGCCCAGGCAGAAGAGCTTCTAAGCCAGCTTGAGCTTCTTGGGGCCGTGCTGCCAGTCCCGCCCTTCCCGCTTTATCCAGGAGCCCTCCCTCCCTGACTTAACCCCTTCTCAGCGGAAGTGCCGCTGAGGGCTGAAAGCTGCCAGCAACAGCAATGGGAAAAGCCTTCAGTTCCCTCTCTGGGCCTCAGCCACACACCTGTGCCCCTCACCCTCCCATCCTTAGTCTGGGGCCCAGATGGATACAGTTGACACTGACTGGGCACTGCCACACAGATGCCCCTTTTCCAGGCTCCTCACACTCAGGGCATTCAAAACCCCAGCTCTACCCCAGACCCTGCTTCCCCACCCTAGGAACTGCACCTCCAGCCACCCAGCTCCCTAAGCCAGAGGTTTGGCTTTCTTCGAGACTCCTCAAGCTCCTTCAGCTCACTTGAGTCCAGTCAGACCCCAAGTCCTGTAGACTCAACTTCTTTGGAGGGCAGGAATCCATAGGCTATTTTTCCCAGTCCAGCCTCCTAACTGGTTTCCCTCCCATCCTCAGGGTCCTCTACAAGGTATTCTCCACACCACAATCAGCTTGTGAAAACACAATCCCCTTCAATTTTTGCAGCCTGGTGATGGGCTCCCCTTGCCTCTGGAGTGAACTCCAAAACTCCGGAGTGCAGGGACAAGTAAGGCCCAGCTAGAGAATACTTCCCCACCCCCACCCTCTAGGCACAAAGGCCTCTTGTCTGTTCCTCGAAAGTGCTCTCCCCTGCCTGGGGCTTTCGCACATGTCATTCTCGTGGGCCTGAACAGCTTTTCTGCTTCTCCTTACCTCTGGACTCCTATTTATCCTTCAGATCTCAGCTCAAGTGTCCCCTCTTTTAACTGCCTGCCCCCTCCTCATCTGTTCCTGCAGCATCTGTGCTTGGAATTACCTGTCATGTCTTCCCTGCTAGAAAGGAGCTCCACAAGGACAGGGACTGAGCCTGCCTTGTTGCCCAGCCAGCAACTCAGAGGGCCAAGCAAAAAGTAGGTACTCAATAAACATTTGTTAAATAAAGAAATGTCCTCCTCCCTCCTCTCTTTCACTCTGCCTTATCTGCTCACCAAGAACTTACTGATGCCCTATTATATACCAGACAAATGTGATGAACAGGTCCTCGATGTTACAAATGGGGAAATGAAGGCATTGTGGTGGGAAGGGAAGCCTGAGGGCACAGTGAATCAGGAGTTCTGAGTTCCTTCTGCTGCTAGCCTCATCCTTGTCTCCAGTCTTCTGTGTTGAGGTACCTTTTGGAGATGTCATGCCTTTCAGGTCCAAGGAACCCTGGAGAGGCTGGATTCACTGCTCCAAGGAAGACTGCTCTCTACAGTTGAGGGCAGTTAACTCTTCTGGGCTGGGCATCAGGAGACTACACTTCCTGTAGTCTTTCCAGACAGGTCCTAGCCACACCCAGACAGCGTCTGGCCAGCTCCACATCTGCCTAAGGCATTTAGCTAACTGGCCTCCAGAAAGCCATGGCTGGCATCTGTCTGGGGCACTGTTAGCTACCACTCACCCTTGAAGGACCAAGTAGCCCCAGTCAGGCCATCCCCTAGAGGCAGAGGAACCTGAAAGGGTGGAGGAATGGGGGCGCCAACCATCTGCAATTGGAGACTTCAATTCTTTTAGTCCTTTTTGTAGCTACCTTTGTTGTATTTGTTTGGGAGGTCCCAGGTTACCAGGAACCAAATCTGGGTCCTTTCTCAGACACTCCTCTGGAATCTCAAACTGCTGCTCTCCAAAAATCACCAGCAGAGCCCACCGCCCCCTCCTTTCAGGAGTCCTCTCTTCTCCTTTCTATGAGTAACCTTCCTCTACGGCCTCTCAGGATGCCCTCAGCAGTGAAAACATGGAGGGAGTCACAGGAATTTACTAATGTTTGGTTTGCTTTTCAGGAGTACTCTCTTCGTTCTTTGCAACAGCTAATACCCTGGGTATATGTGAAATGGGTCTCAGCTTTATGCAAATATACTTTGAAAACTGCTCCTCCCCCCATCCCAAATGGCATTTCTAAGGCAAATTTTGGGCAAGTAATGAATGATCCACCTGAAGGTGACTCTGCTGACCTCACTATCTATTCTTCAAGGATGGGACTGGCCCCCAGAACCATGTACACTCTCCCCATGAGCTGCTGTGTGGTTGGTGGTACTCACTGGCAGTGGAAAAACGTCCAAACATCTCTGGCCTAGACCTCTCTTCAGAGCTTTCCAACCCTACATCCAAATGACTGTTGGCCACATCTGCCCAGGTGTCCCTCCAGGACTCTCAAGTGCAACAGGTTTCAAATGTACCTCAGTATCTTCCCTCAAACCCGCTCCTTCTCTTGAAAGTAGGTGGCCCCACCACTATCCACCAGGTCACTGTAGCTGATTTCAGAAAACAACTCAGAAGCATCCTGGACTTTTCTCTCTTCCTCAGCCTCTACATCCAAGATCTGTCCATGTTAGCGCTGAAATACCTCTCAGATCTTACCTTCCACACCTGCCATTTCTCTAATCCAAACCACCATAACCTCTTGCTTGGATGACTGCAATCCCTACCTGCCTATCTCCGACCCCACTCTTGTGCCCCTACCATCCACTCTCCACATACAGCCATGGGGAATTCTCAAACACCCATATCTGAGCACATCATTCCCTGTCAAAATTCCCCTTTGCCCTCAGGATAAAGTTCCTTCACCAGTCTTATCTTTCTGCTTCTCCCAGTGTCAGCCCCTGTCCCAGGATGCCTCATGTCTCAGTGCCTTTGTTCATACTGAACTTCCTACTTGAACTGCCTCCATGTTCCTCCTAGCTCTGAAAACCTTGCCGACACCCTTCTAGAGCCCTTCCTTTGGGCCAGGCCTTGTGCTGGATGCTGCTGATACCAAGGTTTTCTCTGCCCCAGAGTCCCAGAACTGTAACTTCCTTCCAACTTGAATGGCCAAATGGCAGCCATTCACAAGAGCTGGGCATAAAGGGTAAACTGAGGCTCCCAGTGTCTGTGCTTATATGGGTGAGAGGTTGACTCATTCCCTTTAGCTTAGATCCCATGCCTCCCTTCAGGGTTGGAAGTTATGGTGAGGCAGCCAAAAGAGGGCCCTGGGAAAACAATGTCAGAGTAGAGGCTGATGTGGTATCCTAATGATACTGACTCACTGTAGGATCACAGCTAAACTGTCGCTCAGAGTCTCCATGGTCCTAGCTCAAGAATGGCCCATTCTAGGCTATATATCAGAATCACCTGAGGAGTTTTCACAATTGATTCCTGGGTTGCAACCCCAAGATTCTGGAGCTCTGAGGTAGAGTCTGGGAATCACATTTACTTTTTTCAAGCCAACAAGGGATTCTGATTTTCATCTAGTTTAGAAAACCCAGGACCAGATGGTGACAAGGGACCTTTCCAGCTCCAATTCTAACTCTTAGCATGTCAGATGATGCCCTAGGCTCCAAATCAGGAGAAGCCAGCCCCTCTTGCTGCCTCCCTCAACTCAGTCCTTCCACTACCCACTTAAACACAAGGCTTTAACGCTTTGCAACTCTTTCAACTGAGCTAAGGTCAAGTCCCAAGCTATCTCCCAACCAGCATCTAAGAAGATATTCCCAAAGCTGAGGAAGAGGGTAGGGTTCTTCCCAAATCTCTATGAACAAACCTATACCTGGGAACTCCTTTCTGACTCTTTCAAAGCACTCTTTTGTATCTCAGAGAGGTTGAGTTATCTCAGTAACCCAATATGGCCTCACATTTTATTAACCTGGGAAATGGGCATAAAAACAATCATCCAACCCCTGGATAGGAATCAGGGTAACTAAAAGACAAAGCATTTTGAAGCAATTCAAAGCTTTCCCATGGATAAGATATTAATATATTATTTTTAAAAGTACCCGCCACCCCACATACACCACGAGGATGGACTGCTGGCTCCTAAGGATGGTGATTCTATAAAGGCTTCAGCAGTCTGAGGGAGGAAGCCAGGAGGCACACAGAAATCTTAACATATAGACTAAAAATGTTTCAACCCTTTAATTGAAACTTAAGACTCTCTCTTTCTCATACACACACACACACACACACACACACACACACACACACACACACCAAATCACCACACACACACACACACACAGAGACACACACACACAGAGACACACACACACACACAGACACCCACACACCCAATCACCAACCCTGCCCTCTTTGGGCCAATTATAGGCGACCTGTAGAGAAAGAAGCAAGTCACTTGTGCCTACCCCTGGGTTGTCCAGGCAGTGGGGGAGGCAGGCTCTCACGCCCCATGCTGCTGTGAATCACATGGCTCAGTGCTTGTCTTGCCAGGGCCTGAGTAATTCCTCCGCCTCCACTTCAGAATGTTTTACTTTTTTTAAAAAAAAATTTTATTTCATTCTGCAGGCTTTGCAACTGCTATCTCATAGACTCCTCATGGCATTCTCTACATGAAGAAATTTGAGGCTCAAAGAAGGGAAGTGACTCCACCCAGGGTCCTACAGTGAGTGAGTGAGGAATGGTTGAATGAGAGGTCAGGTCCTTCCCTGACACCTTTCTTATTCCCACTTCTCATCTTGAAGTGAAAAAATAGAAAAAGACACCCACCAATGACTAAGGCCTTTTAATACTGTTTGTCAGTCCTAAAAGAAATCAGTCCTGAATATTAATTGGAAGGACTGATGCTGAAGCTTCAATACTTTGGCTATCTAATGTGAAGAACTGACTCATTAGAAAAGAACCTGATGCTGGGAAAGACTGAAGGCAGGAGGAGAAGGGGATGAGAGGATGAGATGGGTGGATGGCATCACATACTCGATGGACATGAGTTTGAGCAAGCTCCAGGAGTTGGTGATGAACAGGGAAGCCTGGCATGCTGCAATCCATGGGGTCGCAAGAGTCAGACACAACTGAGCAACTGAACTGAACTAAACTACTAAGGCAGGGACTTCATTGGGAAAAAAGTGTAGGAAATTTGTGCTGCTTTTTAGGGGGAGGAGGGGAGTGATTCATGATGGGTATTGTGATTGTAATTTGGAAGGACTGGCGGAGTGGGAAGAATCACTGCTGTGTATTGATCCGAGGCCAGAGACCAGGGGCCCAGATGCTGCCCAGCTACTGACTCCCATACCAAGAGTATCTGGAGGGCAAGAGTTCAGTTGTCCTTCTCTTAGAAAAATGGTTACTGAGGTCTACTATGTGGCCCCTTTGTATCTGTTTAGGCATTTGTTCAACAAGGATTTATTAAGCATCTATTGTATGCTAGCCACTATGCCAGTTGCTGGGGATCCAATGATGAACAAAACAGATACAGTCCCCTTGCCCTCATGGAGCTCACATTCTAGTTGAGGAAGACAGGCAATAAATAAGTAGACACATAGAATAAGATAACTGCATATGTACTAAGCGCAAGGATGGAAGTGCACTGGCAACTTCGATGGACACCCACAAGGGCCCCTACCTAAAGTGATCAGGGAAGGTCTCTCAGAGGAGGTGACATTTGAGCTGAGACCTGAAGGTTAAGAAACAAGCCAGGTGGAGAGCTGGGGGAAGAGCTGCCAGGCAGAGGGAAAAGCAGATGCAAAAGCCCTGAGGTGGGAGTGCTTGTGGCATGTTTAGGGATCTGAAAGAAGGTGCTGCAATAAAGTGGGTGAGTAACCTGCTCCACACAGTGTCTGTCAAGGGGAGTTTGGAAAGTCAGCAGGAGCAACATGCAGGCAGGGTGTTAAAGGCCTATTGTTAGCTGATTTATCTCCAGCCCATTTGGAGGGAGCCCCTGAGGTTCCACGACTAGCTGAAGGTCACAAGAGCAGCAAGGGACACATGTTGCTCATACTCTTATGCTTTGCTAATGCTACCTGGTGCTGGTCCACAGTCCCCTAAATCTGAGGAGCCTGGGATGTGGACCCTGGGAGGTCCCAGAGGCTCAACGGCTCCTTCATCGTTGCCGAGTGGAAGGCACTGTTCTTCCTCCATGGCTCCTGGGCTCAGGTCCACATGCAATGTTCCCAGATAGAGGAGGCCCTGCTGGACTCCTCAGACACTCAGGTCTTTGCAGCACGAAGGCCTCTCCAGGCAGTGGTCAGTTGTCCCAGCCTGACCTAGAGCCGCTTCACTCTGCAAATCCAATTTCAAGCGTCCTGGCTTCTCACAACCAACCTTGTAGTCCTGCACCTCTCCAGCTCTGCTACAACTGACTTTTGCACCGCCCCCTCCAACCATCACCACCTTTCTGCTATCTCCCTACCTATCACCACCTCCAGCCCTCCCCTCCAACTTGATCTCCAGGGCCCACCTCTTAAGACCACCTTTCTCTCTCATCAGCACCTTTCACTCCCTCCTTCCCTTGTCCTCCTGCCACACACACTGGCAAAACCCCAACCTTGGATCAATCCACCATCCCTCTTTTTTTTTCCACTCATACTCCAGAGCTGCTGAATAGTACAGGAGAAAATCACATAAGCAGAAGGCTTGGCATTACTTTCATGGTCTCCAAGCTCAGTTTGGGGAAGCAGAAAGACCATAGACTTTGGACTCAAACAGATCTGTTTTGGAATCCTGTCTCCATACTAGCTGTGTGACCTTGGACAGGTTACTTAACTTCTCTGAGCCTCAGTTCCCTCACCTACAAAATGGGGCTAATGATATCTACTTCACAGGAAGCTCCTGAAGATGAAATAAAAACCCATGTAATTCTTGCGTGGAGAATCCCATGGACGGAGAAGCCTGGTAGGCTACAGTCCACGGGGTCGCAAAGAGTCGGACACAACTGAGCGACGGAACGGAAAGGAACGGAAAGCACCCAGACCGGTGCCTGGCACAACGTAGGTGCTTGGCAAATGGGAGACTTCTTTTTTCCCATTCCCCCAAACAAGCCCCAGTTCCTCCAACCAAATCCCCCTTACTGCCTTGCAATCCTACCCCTTTTTCTTAGAGTGCTCCCTCTCCCATTAGCCTCAGCAGACAGAAGAGAAGGGGGTCCGAATGGTTGAGAGGGCACATCGGACAGAGAGGAGGCGGGAGTTGAGGGTGGGGGTGGGACTGGGGTTGAAAGAATTAGAAGGCCGAGCAGCGAGGGAAGGGGTTGGAGGTTGAGAAGAGTCGAAGGGTTGTGGTAAGCGAGCCGGCCCTGAGAACAAGAACCCGCTCCCAGGCCCACGGCTGGGGCTCCCATTCTCTCTCAATCACTCACCAGGCCGGGGCTGCGAGCCCTCCAGGTGGTAGGAGAAGCGTAGGGCCCGGTGGTGCTGTGGACTGGGGCCGCAGGGCAAGACCCGGGGGCCTGGAGCGACGCCCAGGCTGGTGTCCGAGGGTCCGGCAAACTGGGGATCCAAGAGGCTGCCGAGAGCCGAGCTTGAGCCCCTGGGCACCGGCAGTCCGGGTTCCGAGGCTCCAGGGTCCGAGTTAGCATAGGCCGGTGACGCGGCGCCGGGGGAGTTCGCGGTTGGGTGTTCGGGCTCTGAAGGCCCGGCGCCCCCCGGGGCTCGGTGGCCGTGCATGGTCCGGGCCTGGGCGCGGGGCCCGGGCTCCCCGCTTGGCTCCAGCTCCTGGGGCGGAGGCACGGGCGGAGGAGGCCCGGCGCCCGGCGGAGCAGCGGCCTCAGGCTCGGGGGGCGGGGCTGCGGGCTCAGCCCCACTGCAGAGACTCAAGCCCCCAGCCCGGGACCGGGCCAGCAGCCGTGGCAGCGGCGGCAGTACCAGCAGTAGCCGCGGCCACCGCCGCGGCGGTGCCAGGCATCGCCGGCCCCGGCCCCGCGCAGGGAGTGGGTTCGGCGGGGCCGGGGGCCCGCTGGGGAGCGCTGTCTATGCGGCAGCGGCTGAGTGAGGGTCGGGGGGTTGCGCTCGGCGTGGGCTCTCTCGCGAGCAGTGAGCCACTTCCGTGGCCCAGGGGCGAGCGGCCGGTCTGTTCCGAGTTCAGGGTCTCTTCTCTCTCCCCAAATGGGAATCGATCTAGGCTCTCCTGGCTGGTCGGAAAGGGTTCTTCCTCCCGCCGCAGCGGAGGCTAGGGGGCGGAGGGGAGGAAAGGAGAGGGAAGGGGAGGGAGGGAGGAGAGGATGGCGGTGGCGGGGGGCGCGCCTGTGTGCCGCGCGCTCGGGCTGCGGGGCTCTCCCTCAGCCAATGCCTCCAGACGATGACCAGCAGCGGGGGCAGGGGAACAGTCTAGGCCCAGCTCCACCGTCTTCCCCAGCCTCGGCCTGGGTCTCCGCGGTGGCGGGCGGGAAGGAGCCTGGAGAAGGGGGGTGGAAGAGGCGGGAGTCGTCGCTGAAGCAGCCACAGCCACAGCGGCACTGGGACCCAGTTGCCCGGGTCCCGCCCCCTCGCTCAGGATTTGCGCCTGGCCACGCCCCCTAACTAGGGCCGGCCTCTATTCTCGCAAAGACCGCCCTCTAGGCCCTCCTCCTTAAAAATTCCGCCTCAGCCTGCCGGCCGCATCACCCCCTGGTCCAGCATAGGCAAGTCAATGGGCTCAACCTTCCCAAATCTGCCTTTCTGTCCCATCTCAGGTCTGTCTCTCTCTGCTCATCCTCAGTCTATTTTCTATCAACCTTTCCAAATGTTCCAGAGTTTCTCTAGAGCTTGGCTCATAGGGGACTTGCCTTTCATACTCTTCACTCAGCTCAGATCAGACCTCGTGGTCATTTTGCCACCTTTGACCAATACCCTCAATTCCCAGGATTGTCGCATCTGCCTGGCAACAGCCCAACCTTGAATCAGCCCAACTGTCCGTCTTTTCTATGCCTGTACCCAGGCAACTCAATACTGCGGGAGAAAACTGTTCAACCTCATAAATTTGTGCCACTATAAACTCTTGGTTCCCAGCTTCTACCAGGCCTTCCGTTCTGATCCACAACCCTTCTATGCCTTCCCGACAGCCCCCTCTCCCATGCTCCACAACAGCCATTTCTAACCTCCCTTCTCCTCAATCCCCTTTCTTCATCTAATCCCTTACCCTCAGCAGATGACCCCACCTCCTACTTCATAAAGTAAACAGAAGTCAGCAAAAAAGGAAGTTCTGGACTTCTTGCTACCAAACCTACAGAGTCTGTCCTTTGCTCCTTCCTATTAGCATTTAAACACTCAGGTCTCTTCCTTCTAAAAACAATTACCAAAACATCTTCCTCTCCAATCACCTCCCTCTCTTCTCTCTATAAATGTCTCAAAAGAGTGACCTGCACTTAACTGTCTTAATTTTCCCACTTCCCACTTATTTTAAAACCCACTCTAATCTGCCTCTATTTGCCTGATACTGCTCTCTTATGAAGGTCTACCATGGCCCATGTCATTAAATCCAATAGAATCTTTTCAGAGGTTATCCTTTTTTTTTTCCTACTTGACTTCTTGGTAGCATTTGGCACTACTGAACATTCCCTTCTCTTTAAACCACCTCTGTGACACCACACTCTTGTTTTCTCCTACTTCCTTAGTAACTCCTTTTTACTTTCCAGTCTCTTTGTCCAACTCTTAAAGCTGGTGCTCTTTAGAGTTTGCCCTGAGCTCTCTTCTCTCTCTGCTCTTTCCTACAATTATTACATTCATTCCTACAGTTTCAACTATCATTTATTTGCTGATGTCCCCAAAATTAATACCTCAAGTTCATATATATCTTCTGACCTATGCATTCAATAGGTTAATAAACAGCTCTACCTGAATACCCTGGAGACACCTAAAGCTTCAGCTTCTCTCCAACTTAGGCATCCTCCCTGCAGCCTTTTTGTTCATCTTTGTACCTTACCTTAGTGAATGACTCTAGTTAAGACAGAAACCTGAGCTATACCCTGACTCTTTTCTCTCCTCCACTCCCAATGCAATCACCAAGTCCTGTCATTTTTATCTCCTGAATATCTCCCAAATTTATGTAGTCTCTTCATTTCTGCTGCCACTACTCTAATCTAGGCCAGCACTATTTCTAACCTGAATACTGTCATAGCTTGTATTCTTGTTCCCTGGCATCTAGTCTCTTCACTGTAGGCAATGTGACTTTTGAAAAGGTAAACCAAATCATATTACTCTCATGTTTAGAACCCGCCACTCCAGTACTCTTGCCTAGAAAATCCCATGGATAGAGGAGCCTGGTAGGCTGCAGTCCGTGGGGTCGCTAAGGGTTGGACACGACTGAGCTACTTCACTTTCAATTTTCACTTTCACACATTGGAGAAGGAAATGGCAACCCACTCCAGTGTTCTGGCCTGGAGAATCCCAGGGACCGGGGAGCCTGGTGGGCTTCCGTCTATGGGGTCACACAGAGTCGGACACGACTGAAGTGACTTAGCAGCAGCAGCAGTGAGTCCCTACTGGCTCAAAAGGAAAGCTGCCTTCCTCAACAGGAAAAATTAAACTGGACCCTTCATGATTTGACTCCCACCAGCCTTTCTAGACTCCATGCTTGAGTCAAAGCTGAAATTCTTAGACTGCTCCTTAGTCAGACTAGCTTTGAAGGCTTTGCATATGCTTTTGCATCTGCAAGAAATTTTCTCCACATCTCCCCAATTCCATTTCATCTGTTCTTCAGATCTCTGCTCATTTGATGCATGCCTTTTGGGCACACACTTAGGGCCAGGCACTCTGTGAGGCACTATTTATGTAGTGATGAATAAGACAGATATGAACAAGATCGTGGTGAACAAACTTGGCCCTCAGAATTTCAGTCTGGTACTGGAGAGGACTTGAAGTAAACAAATACATAATTACAATTTACAAACACACAAAATTACAAATTATGATAAGGCTATAAAGAGCCAGGACAGGGTAATAGGAAAGAGAATATGGGGGCAATTTAGCCTGAGAGTCAGGCAGATACTGATATTTAAGCTGAGTGAAGTGGGAGTTAGCTTATGAAGAGTGGAGGCAAAAGTGTCCTAGACAGAGGCCACAGCAAGTAAGAAGGCCCTGGGAAGAAAGGGAAATGATATACTCAGGAAATATAGGAAGGCCAGTGTGGCTGGAGCATAGAGAGCTGAGGGCAAGAAGATGGGATGTGAGGTTGAAGAAGTAGGCTGGCAGAAACCAGCTTATGTTGAGCTTTATAGGCAATGGTTAGAAGAACAGACCTTATTCTGTGAGTAATAAAAAGGTACTGAAGCAGTGCTTTTATATGTGGGTCAAATTGAAGAAGGCATTGAAATAATTTGATAAAAGAATAGAAAATAACAGAATGTATTATAGGATCATGAAGGAAGGGTAAGCATGTCTCATGAAACTTTTTTTCAGTTTGTATCATTTATAATCGTGATGAAATAGTATCTCTTTTGTAGATACTTCACACCCCACAAATGCTGAAATACACTACATTGAAGGGTTTTAAGCTTGGGGTTTACATGGCATAGTTAATATTTAAAAAGATTACTTTGGCTGCTGTGAATTGAATTGGAAATAGACAAGATTAGGAGTCTACTGCAATCAGAGATGATGGTGAGTGTGACTAAGGTGGTAGACTGTGAGATGAAGAGAGGTAGCTAGATTTGAAAGATACTTAGAATTGAAAGGGCTTGGTGTGGTAGCTTGGGGGTGGGAGGGAAAGGGAAGAATCAAGGATTCCTCTCAGGGATCTAGTGATGTGAAGCCAGGTCATTCATTGAGATGAGGAAGATGGAAAGAGGAACAGGTTTTCAGGGGATGATCAAGAGTTCAGTTTTGCATGCCTTTGAGATAGCCAAATGAAGAAGTCAGGCAGATAGTGGTATATAGTGTACAGAGGAGAAGTATGGTTTCAGATATAAATGAGAGTTGGCAGTATAGAGATAGCATTAATAACCATGAAAGAAGTCAGTCTGGGACAGAGCAAAGAGAAAGGAAGAGGGCCCATGACCAAGCGCTGAGGAATTTAAACTTTAGTGGTTCAATGAAGTAGGAGGTGCCAAAGAGACTGAAAACAGGTAAAGAGATAGGGACATAACTGGGGTTAGGAAAACCAGAATGGATAAAGAATGGATACACCATTGGTGGGAGTGTAAACTGATACAATCACTCTAGAAAATGTTGGGCATTTTCTAATAAAGCTGAATGATGCACAAACTCTAGGACTAGCACTTTTAGGTGTCTATCCCAGAGCAGTAGTTCCCATAGTGTGGTCTGGGGAACCCGAGGGAAGGGATGGGGAGTTGGGGGCCAAAACCATAAGTCTGGAAAGATGTTATTTACTTCTTTACTCTCATTCTCTCAAGCATGGAGTTTTCCAGAGGCTAACATGTGAATGTGATATCATAACAGATTGAATGCAGAAGCAGATATGAGAGTCCAGCTGTCTTCTATTAAGCCATACAGTAAAGAGATTTGCAAAAATGTAAAACAATGCCACTCTTCCCACTAAATTCTTTTTGGTTTGGAAAATATAGTTATTTTTCATAAATATGTTAGTTTTGTTAAACGTAATGGGCTTATTTAAAATTAATATATTTACGTTTTCTCAGTTTTAATTTCTAATACAGCATGTATCAATTGCTATAAGCCAATACATCAAAGCTCTTTGGGGTATGCAATAATTTTTAAGAATGTAAATGAAGAGACCAGAAAGTTTGAGAATTTCGCCCCTAGAGAAATCCTTGTACGTGAGTACTGGGAGACACTACAAGTGTTCACCAAAGCCTGTCTGACATGAAACAGAAACAACAGCATCAGTTCAGTTCAGTCATTCAGTCGTGTCCGACTCTTTGCGACCCCATGAATCGCATCATGCCAGGCCTCCCTGTCCATTACCAACTCCCGGAGTTCATTCAAACTCATGTCCATAGAGTCAGTGATGCCATCCAGCCATCTCATCCTTTGTCGTCCCCTTCTCCTCCTGCCCCCAATCCCTCCCAGCATCAGAGTCTTCTCCAGTGAGTCAACTCTTCGCATGAGGTGGCCAAAGTATTGGAGTTTCAGCTTTAGCATCAGTCCTTCCAACGAACATTCAGGACTGATCTCCTTTAGGATGGGCTGGTTGGACCTCCTTACAGTCCAAGGGACTCTCAAGAGTCTTCTCCAACACCACAGTTCAAAAGCATCAATTCTTCAGCACTCAGCTTTCTTCACAGTCCAACTCTCACATCCATACATGACCACAGGAAAAACAATAGCCTTGACTAGACGGACCTTTGTTGGCAAAGTAATGTCTCTGCTTTTCAATATGCTATCTAGGTTGGTCATAACTTTCCTTCCAAGGAGTAAGCGTCTTTTAATTTCATGGCTGCAATCAGCATCTGCAGTGATTTTGGAGCCCCCCAAAAATAAAGCCTGACACTGTTTCCACTGTTTCCCCATCTATTTCCCATGAAGTGATGGGACCAGATGCCATGATCTTAGTTTTCTGAATGTTGAGCTTTAAGCCAAACTTTTCACTCTCCTCTTTCCCTTTCATCAAGAGGCTTTTTAGTTTCTCTTCACTTTCTGCCATAAGGGTGATGTCATCTGCATATCTGAGGTTATTGATATTTCTCCCAGCAATCTTGATTCCAGCTTGTGCTTCTTCCAGCCCAGTGTTTCTTATGATGTACTCTGCATATAAGTTAAATAAGCATGGTGACAATAGACAGCCTTGATGGACTCCTTTTCCTATTTGGAACAAATCTGCTGAGTTATTTTAAATCCTGAAAGATGATGCTGTGAAAGTGCTCCACTCAGTATGCCAGCAAATTTGAAAAACTCAGCAGTGGCCACAGGACTGGAAAAGGTCAGTTTTCATTCCAATCCCAAAGAAAGGCAATGCCAAAGAATGCTCAAACTACTGCACAATTGCACTCATTTCACACGCTAGTAAAGTCATGCTCAAAATTCTCCAAGCCAGGCTTCAGCAATACGTGAACCGTGAACTTCCAGATGTTCACGCTGGTTTTAGAAAAGGCAGAGGAACCAGAGATCAAATTGCCAACATCCGCTGGATCATGGAAAAAGCAAGAGAGTTCCAGAAAAACATCTATTTCTGCTTTATTGACTATGCCAAAACCTTTGACTGTGTGGATCACAATAAACTATGGAAAATTCTTAAAGAGATGGGAATACCAGACCACCTGACCTGCCTCTTGAGAGACCTGTATGCAGGTCAGGAAGCAACAGTTAGAACTGGACATGGAACAACAGACTGGTTCCAAATAGGAAAAGGAGTACGTCAAGTCTGTATATTGTCACCCTGCTTATTTAGATTAATACATTAAGATATGTTTATACAATGGAATACCAAAATGAAATGAATGAACTCCAGCCACATGTATCAACATGGATGAAACTCAGGAAACCTAATACTGATTCCAAAAAGTTATGGAAGAATATGTTTCTATAAATTTGAACAACATGCAAAATTATACAATATATGGATGCAGTCATATGTTGTAAAACCACACAGAAAAGCAAGGCATAAAAAATGACAGTGGTTGTCTCAGGGAGGGGAAGGAGATGTGATTGGGGAGGGCTACACGGTGGGTTTTGTCATTCAGAAATGATTTTTTGAAATGGATTTATTTTTGGCTGTGCTGGGTCTTTGTTGCTGTTCCGGATTTTCTCTAGTTGTGGTGAGTGGGGGCTACTCTTCGTTGCAGTATGCAGGATTCTCATTGTGGTGGCTTCTCTTGTTGCAGAGCACATGCTCTAGGGCATGTGAGCTTCAGTAGTTGCAGCATGTGGGCTCAGTAGTTGTGGTTCCTGGGCTCTAGAGAACAGGCTCAATAGCTGTGATGCACAGGCTTAGTTGCTCAACAGCATGTGGGATCTTCCTGGACCAGGGATTGAACCTGTGACTCCTGCATTTGCAGGCGGATTCTTTACTTCTGAGCCACCAGGGAAGTCCAGAAATGATCTGTTTTTGAAGCTAGGTGATGGGTACAGGTACATAGGTATTTGTTCTATAATTTATTCAAACTGTACAGACGTATATTCTAAAATTTATAATGTATTATCATGAAAAATAAATAAAGTTAAAAAACAGGAATAATTGGATAGAGTGCTGGTGGGAGGGTATATTGTTTTAGGACCCTTCCTGAGGTCAGAGGGAATAAAACACTGCCCTTCACCCTGCTGAAGTGGAGGTAGGTGTGCAGGCAATTCCCTTTAGAAATATGGCTATGAATGGGAACAGAGCCGAGAGTTCAGGTGATGGTAGGAGGGGTTAAGAATGATTTTTTTTAAAAGATGGGAGATACTAGACTATGCTTGTTTGCTGCTGGGAATGACCCAGAGATCATACAGAGGGATAGGATGGGAACACAGAAAAGAAAGTGAAGAATGGAAGGGAAAGGAGGGGCTGGGATCTGGGGCATTGGGCCTCAGAGAGGAGAGGTCCTCAGGCCCTTCATTGTAATAGAAAGGAATGAGACAAAAGATGAACACAGATACTAGGAGGTTTAGAGTCAGTGGTGGGAAGAGGAAGGTCTTGGAACAATGTCTGATGGCTTTTGTCACTGAAGCACGAGATAAGATCAATTTTCTGTAGAGAAACTAGAAATATTAGTCTTAATAGCATGGTTGGTAGAAATTTGTTTCTTATTATTGATAGTTTAGAAAAGTTTCAGCTTTACAATAATGCACATTTTTAGGACTATTATCAAATGTGGGAAAACAAACTGTAAGATGTCAGGGCATTTCAATTTTTTTATAGAGTGAAGAGTACATATCTTCAGTACACTTTGATTTTTCCCTGATTGTTAAGCAGGGCCTTGGAAAACACTTGTGCAAATAAGGGACCCTGAAGCTTCATTGACCACTATGTAAACCTCTCTTCGGCCTCTTTGAGGCATTCTCCTCCAGGAAGTATTCTCTGCTTTTCCCTGGCTTCTGTTCTCCCACAGGGCTTTATTCCTACCACTCACAGGACTTTTCTCAGTCTCTCTGAAGTAGCCAGGTCATCCTTTTTGATAGAGGGAACTCCAGAGGGTAAGGAGTCAGGATACACTTACCTTGGCTCAGCAGTCTTCCATTAGTCTGTGAGTGAGTCTTCAATGGAGTAGTGTGGCATAGTGGTCAAACATGCAGGCCTTGGAGTCAGGCAGACTGGAATTTGATTTTTTGCATCTTGGGTGCACAGATAGAACAGGGTTCATTCTAGTCCTTTGTTCATGACATACTCTCACCATTGGTCCACGTAGGGGACCAACTGGTCCTAGCTCTTCTGTGTGACCCTGGGTAAGTTACTCATTACTCAAAGTCTCAGATTCCCCATCTGTAAACTGGGGATGATAATAGTATCTACCACATCAGAGTTGTGAGGATTCAATAACACAATCCATGTAATGTATGCACAGTCCCCAGTACCTAATGTTTAATAAGCAGCAGCCCTCCACATGATTGGGAGTATATTGTGGGTGAGGGATACATTATTGCATAACAAAGGCCCAGGCCCTGACTTCCTGAGTTCACAGCCTATTGGGTACCACACAGTCCAGTGCCAGCCCTGATATATCTGAGACTTGTGAATGGTTGTTGAATCAAAATTACTTCATCTTGTGTCTCTATTTCTCTTTTATTTTTTACTGTCACCCCAGTTCACCATCACGGTCACCACTTCTCAGAGGTTTCCCATCTGTCTTATGCTGCTCGCTTGCCTTTCCATTTACATCTCTCTGGTGGTTTCTCTTTCGTGTCTCTCCTATTCTTTCTCCATCTCTCCCTTTCTTGCTCGTGCTCTCACTTTCTCTCTGTTGCCTCTGTTGGGGGTTGACTTGTTTCCATTTTATTCTCCTTTAACTTATGGTTCTCCTCTTGGTCTGTCTCCATCCTCACATACATAATACTACATTACCCTTACTCATGTGTTTCTGAATTTGTGTTCCAAGATTTCAGTCTTTTCTGTGTTTTTTTTTCAAATTTCCTTTGGCTCATTGGCCTCTTTTCTGTCTGCCCCTCTGTCTCAATCACACTCTACCTATTTATCTTACCTCTGGCTCTCTCCCAGTCCTCATCTTTCTATTTATATTGCTGCATCCATCTGTCTCTGTTCCCCACCTATCTTTCTCTATTTCTATTCTCACCTTTCTGTTCCAATCTCTGTCTTCACCCCTGCCCCCTCAACTCCCCCTAGAACTAACATTTACATTCTCTGTTTCTGTCTCACACACATACCTCTCTGTTGGTCTTCTTATCCTTTTTTCCCTCTTTGATGCTCTAAGCTATCACCCCTTTTCTACCTCTGTTACCATCTCTCTTGTCGGGTGGCTCTCCTCATGTGCCTGTCTCTTGCCTCCATCTTTTTGTCCCTATGTGTGTTTACTCTGTGTGCTATCTTGTCTCCAGTTCCCTGTCTGTCTCTGTCACTGACAAAATTGAGAGCATGGTCACTGGTGTTAGATTGTTTGGACTCCAATCCTAGTTGTGTCCTCATCTGTAAAACAGCAGTACCTACTTCATTGTTACCAAGAGCATTAAATGAGCTAACACATGTAAAGTTTGTAGAACTATGCCTCAGACAACAAGTGTTCAAAAATATTAGCTCCTAAAATTAAACAACAAGGACCTACGGTATAGCATAGGGAACTAAATTCAATATCTTGTAATAACCTATAATGGAAAAAAGTCTGAAAACACACACACACATATATGTACACATAACTGAATCACTTTGCTGTACACCTGCAACACTGTAAATCAACTATACTTTCACCAACTTCTTCCTCCTCTTCCTCAATACCATCTCCATTTCTGTCTTTATCTAATCTCAGTCACTCTCCCAGTCACTACCTGGCTGTTACCATCTCTGTCTCTTTCTGTCCTCATGTTTTATGTAACCGCCTTTCTGATCCCATTCTCTCTGTCTCTGTCCCTCTCTCTCTCTGTACATTCCAGTCTCATTTCTGTCAGTTCCTCTTTTTCTACCCTGCACATTCCATCTATCTATACATCTCTCTGTCCCCAATCTTGTTTCTTTATCATCATTTATTAGTATCTGTTGCTACCATTCAGGCCCTATTTCTTGGTCTCTGTCTCTTAGCCTCCTGTTCTCATTTCTCTACCCCTTGTTCCCACATCTATTTTTATTTATGTATTTGTTTTAAAAACCTTATTCTGTTTCTTTCTCCTCATCTCTGTGTGTCTTCTTCTGGCATCTCTGGAAAATTTAGATCAGAATTGGTCTGGTAGATAATGTGGAGCTATAAAAGGGTTTAGGAGGAAGAAGTAGGCCTGGCAAGAGGCAAGTGGCAGGGTGTGGAATTTCATGGCTCTGCCAGATCCTCCTGAAAGACACTGCCTCTGAGGTCAAGGTTAGCATAAAGCTCCTCAACTCAGTCTCTTCAAGAAAGACAAAGAATGCTGCAGTTATTGGGAGGACCAGGAAGGGGTATTTTTCTGAGTGAAATTCCATCCGGAAGCTGGAATCCAGAGCATTTCCTGTTGTAATGTTTCTTCCAGACTTGGAGAGTCTGAACTTGCCACGTAGCATGTGCACTGCATGCATATATTTCTACAGTAAAATAGAGAGATGCATACATAATCCCCCACCCGCAGGCATGTATAGAGACAAAAAGATACACATAGAATGATGAACCCTCACAGTTACAGATACTCAAACACATGGAAAAACACACAGAATGAATTACCAGCTGGCAGAGATGCAGATGTACACAGGGATATTAGAGACCCATGGAAATACCGCCATCACAGTTCATGGACCCATGCAAACAGATACAGAAAAATAACTACCCAAAAAAATTTTTGAAAAATTATTCATTTTCAGCCTGACATTTTAATATAAACAGAAACAGCATCTTGTAAGAAAACACACCTTTAAAGAAGTGTACATATTCATTATATAATCACAAATATCCAAAGCAACAGAGAATCACATATAGCCATTTATCTGCTGAAAATGCAGAGGTAGTCAAACTTCCTCTGCCCCGAAAAGACAGACATGTTTCTCCTCTTGTGCCCCTCTCTGTGAAGGCACCGCCAGGTACTAGACAAATAACTGGAAAGATCTAGGTAAAGTTTTTTTCTAGAAAATGTAAAATGATAAAAATGGCATAGAAGGTAGAGAACTTGAAAAGGCCACTAGGCATTAGTGAAATTGAAAGGGTAGGTAGGGACCTCCCTTTCCTCCAAATCCAGGCCCAGATGGATTTACAGGTATAGTGTGCTGGATTCTCAAGAGTTATTTATCTTCTTACACAAGTTATTCGAGAAAATAGAAAAGGAGAGAAAGCTGCCTAACTCATTTTATTTGTCTAGGAAAATCTTGAAATATTGATTTTAAAACCAGATAAAGACAATAAAAGAACTCCATAGGCTCATTTCACTTATGAATATAGATGTACAAGTCTTAAACAAAATATTAGCTTATCTAATTAAACAGTATGTTAAAACATACATGACAATTCAAGTGGATTTTATTTTAAGAATGCAAGGAGAATACATTCAACCTCAGAAAATCTATCAATGTAATTTACCATGTGAATAGACTAAAGGAGAATAGTCATATGATTATCTCAATTAACACAGAAAAAGTATGTTACATTCCTACTTATGGTGAAAACTCTTTAAAAGAATATGAATAGAATGTAAATTTCTTAACTTGTGAAGGTTACATACCAAAACCCTACATCATATTTTGCAGTAAATGGAGAAACTTAAGATACACAGAGTCGGACACGACTGAAGTGACTTAGCAGCAGCAGCAGCAAGATGCATTACCTTGAAGATTAAGAATAATATAGATACTTATTTTCACCAAGTACTGTTTAACATAGAATGGGAAGTCTTGCTTAATACTACTAAGGGAGAAAAAGAAATGAGAATTGTAAGGATTCCGTTCCGTTCAGTCGCTCAGTCGTGTCCGACTCTTTGCGACCCCGTGGATTGTAGCCTACCAGGCTTCTCCGTCCATGGGATTCTCCAGGCAAGAATACTGGAGTGGGTTACCATTTCCTTCTCCAGGAGATCTTCCCAACCCAGGGATCGAACCCGGGTCTCCCGCATTGGAGGCAGACGCTTTAACCTCTGAGCCACCAGGGAAGCCCTATTAGAAGAGATAAAACCAACAGATTCAATTGACATACTATTAGAATTAAAAAGAGTTCAGCAAAATCAACTTACAGGACTTACCTGGTGGTCCAGTGGTTAAGAAACTGCCTGCCAATGCAGGGGACATAGGTTTGATCCCTGATGCGGGAAGATTCCACATGCCATGGGGCAACTAAGCCCGTGCTGTATAGCTACTGAGCTTGTACTCTAGAGCTGGTGCTCCACAAGAGAAGCCACTGCATTAAGAAGACTGCACCCCACAACTAGAGAGTAGCCCCCACTTGCCACAACTAGAGAAAAGTCCGCACACAGCAACTTAGCCAAAAATTAAAATAAATCATGTTTTAAAGGTCTTGCTATTTAAAATAAATCAACTTATAAAACTCAATAACATTTCTTTACACTAGCAATAGACAATTAGAAGAAAGTAACAAAAGATACCTAAAATTAATCACTAGACTAAAATTAATCACGGTGGACAGTGACTGCAGCCGTGAAATGAAAAGATACTTGCTCCTTGAAAGAAAAGCTATGACAAACCTAGAAGAAGAAGAAGAAAAAAGTCGCTGAGTCATGTCCAACTCTTTGTGACCCCAGGGACTGTAGCCTACCGGGCTCTTCTGTCCACGGGATTTTCCAGACAAGTATACTGGAGTGGGTTACCATTTCCTTCTCCAGGAGATCTTCCCGACCCAGGGATTGAACCTGGGTCTCCTGCATTGTAGGCAGACACTTTACCATCTGAGCCATCAGGGAAGTCCCATGACAAACCTAGAAAGCATATTAAAAAGCAGAAACATCGCTTTGCTGACAAAGGTGCATACAGTCAAAGCTATGGTTTTTTTCCAGTAGTCATGTATGGATGTGAGAGTTGGACCATCAAGAGGGCTGAATGCTCAAGAATTGATGCTTTCAAACTCTGGTGCTGGAGAAGACTCTTAAGAGTCCCTTGGACTGCAAGGAAATCAAACCAGTCAATCCTAAAGGAAATCAACCCTGAATATTCAGTGGAAGGACTGATGCTGAAACTGAAGCTCTAATACTTCGGTCACCTGATGCAAAGAAATGACTCATTGGAAGGGACCCTGATGCTGGGAAAGATTGAGGGCAGGAGGAGAAGGGGGAGACGGAGGATGAAATAGTTGGACAGCATCACCAACTCAATGGAGCAAACTCTGGGAGATAGTGAAGGACAGGGAAGCTTGGTGTGTTGCAGTCCATGGGGTCACAAAGAGTGGGACATGACTTAGTGACTGAACAACAACAATCATGAAACCAAAATATAAACTTCTCTAAATATCAGGACAACTGAAAAAAAATCAAAACAGACTATATAAGTAATATGCTTTTTAAAAATTTGTAATATTTGCAAAAAGTTTGTCAAACAAAAACAACCTAAATGTCCATTCAGATGAATGGATAAAACAATTGTGCGATGTCCATATGATGGAACACTACTCAACAATAAAAAGAAATTAACTATTTATACAGAAATAACATAGATGAATTAAAAATAATTACACTGAGTAAAAGGAGCCAGACAATAAAGAGTACATAGATCATGATTCCATTTATATAAAATTCTAGAACGCACAAATTAATCTATAATGAACAGAAGTAAACCTGTGACTGCCTAGAACATGCTTTTAATATACAAAAATATAGCTAAAAAAAGAAAATAAAATAATGTGACAATATTAACATCAAACACCTTTTGCATCAATAAAAATAAATGATCTTAGATTACATATTTAAAGAAAAACATTTTTCTATTGGATCACTAAGCAAAATCCAACTACTATATTCAAGAGAGTCAACTAAAAGAAATTGATTCAGAAAGGTTAAAAACACAAGAAGGGCAAAGGTATACTAGTCAAATGCAAATAAAGAAAGCAGAGGTTGCAATATTAATTATCAAACAAGTTAGGAACTCGAAATAAAAGGTATTAATTGACTGTCAAGGTCATGAAAAGACTGAGGAACTGTCCACAGTTTGGAGGAGATATGATGACTAAATGCAATGTGGGATTTTGGTTTGGACCTTGGAACAGAAAAAGGACATGAATGGAAAAACTGGTGAAATCTGAATAAAGTCAGGAGTTTAGTTAATAGCAGTATACAAATGCCAATTTCTTAGTTTTGACAAATGTAGTCATATAAGATATTAACATGAGGGGCAACTAGATGAAGGGTTCTATAAAATTAAAATTATTCTAAAATAAAAAGATTATTACAAAAACATTAATTGAAACAACAATGAAAATATAAAGTTATGACTATTTTTGTGTCAAATAACACAGCAACTTTCACAAAGCTGAAATATTAAGAGAGACAAGGAGAAATAGGTAATAGATTGAAACACTCTAAAAACAGGAGAAATTTAACTCACCTTTCCCATTCCAGGACAGATCAATGAAATAAAATAACAACAACAAAAGCCCAGTAAGAATATAGAAAACATAAACAAAATCAATATTAGGCCAAGAAGGAAATCTCAGTAAATTCTAAAAGGTAGAACTAATATTGATAAAATTCTTTGGTCACAACTGGATAAAATAAGAAATCAATGTAAAATCTTCCATCTAAACATATAAAACTTCTCTGTCAAACAATTCTTGAGCCAAAGGGCAAACTCAAACCAAAACTGCTGAATTTCTGGACAATAATGATAATGAAAACATTACATATCAGAATCAATGGATACAGATAAAGCAGCAGTCACAGAAAAGTACATTGCCTCAAAATATTTGTATTAAAAACAGGGAAAAAATTAAATGAATAAGCCCTCAACTCAGAAAATCAGTGAAAGAAAATAAATTTAAGGGGAACAGAAGGAAAGAATTAACAACAAAAAAAATTCAAATAAAGGAGTTAGAAAACAGATAACAGTAGAATGCTCCTTCATGGATCATTGCCTTGTTGTGGCAAAGGGGCTTGTGTTAATGCAATGAAGCTACGAGCCATGCTGTGCATGGCCACCCAAGACAGATGAGTCAGTGGAGAGTTATGACAAAACATGGTCCACTGGAGGAGGGAATGGCAAACCACTCTAGTATTCTTGCCACTAGAATCCCATGAACAGTATGAAAAGGCAAAAAGATATGACACCGGAAGATGAGCTCCCCAGGTTGGCAGGTGTCCAATATGCTACTGAGAATGAACAGAGGGCAATTACTAATAGCTCCAGAAAGAATGAAGTGGCACTCAGTTGTGGATGTGTCTGGTGGTGAAAGTAAAGTCTGATGCTTAAAGAACAATACTGAATAGGAACCTGGAATGTTAGGTCCATGAATCAAGGTAAACTGGAAGTGGTCAGACAAAGACAAAGATGGCAAGAGTGAACACTGACATCTTAGGAATCAGTGAACTAAAGTGGATGGGAACAGGTGAATTTAATTCAGATGACCATTATATCTACTACCATGGCTAAGAATCCCTTAGAAGAAATGGAGTAGCCCTCATAGTCAACAATAGTCCAAAATGCAGTACTTGGGTGCAATCTCAAAAATGACAGAATGATCTTGGTTTGTTTCCAAGGCAAACCATTAAGCATCACAGTAATCCAAGCCTATGCCCCAACCACTAAAGCCAAAAAAGCTGAAGTTGACCACTTTTATGAAGCCCTACAGCACCTTCTACAACTAACACCAAAAAAGATGCCCTTTTCATCACAGGGGATTAGAATGCAAATGGAGGAAGTCAAGAGATACCCAGAGTAACAGGCAAGTTTGGCCTTGGAGTACAAAATGAAGCAGGGCAAAGGCTAACAGTTTTGTCAAGAAAATATGCTGGTTATAGCAAACACCCTTTTCCAACAACACAAGAGACATCCAACCAACTGTGGAAAATTCTTAAAGAGATGGGAGTACCAGACCACCTTACCTGTCTCCTGAGAAACCTGTACGTGAGTCAAGAAGCAATACTTAGAAACTTATGTAAAACAATGGACTGGTTCAAAATTGGGAAAGGAGTATGACCAGGCTGTATATTCTCATGCTATTTATTTAACTTCTGTGCAGATTACATCGTGTGAAATACTGGGCTGGATGAATCACAAGCTGCAATCAAGATTGCTGGGAAAAATTTCAACAACTTCAGATATTCAGAGGATACCACTCTAATGACAGAGAGTGAAGAGGAACTAAAGAGCCTCTTGATTAGGATGGAAGAGGAGAATGAAAAAGCTGGCTTAAAACTCAACGCTCAAAAATCTAAGATCATGGCATCTGGTCCCATCACTTCATGACAAATAGAAGGGGAAAAAGTGGAAGCAGTGACAGATTTTATTTTCTTGGGCTCCAATATCACTGTGGACAGTGATTATAGCCATGAAGTTAAAAGAAACTTGCTCCTTGAAGGAAAGATATGAGAAACCTAGATGGCATATTAAAAAGCAAAGACTAAAAAAATAAAAATAAAAAGCAAAGACTTTGGGACTTCCCTGTTGGTCCCATGGCTAAGACTCCACACTCCAGTGCTGGGTTCGATCCCTGGTCAGGGAACTAGATCCCACATGCCATAAGTAAAGATCCTATGTGACACAACTAAGACCCGGTGAAGCCAAATAAATAAATAAATATATTAAAGCAAAGACATCACTTTACTGACAAAGGTCCATATAGTCAAAGCTATGGTTTTTCCAGTAGTCATATATGGATGTTTGAGAGTTTGACCACTGAATGCGGAAGAATTGATGCTTTTGAATTTCGGTGCTGGTGAAGACTCCTGAGAGTTCTGTGGACTGCAAGGAGAACAAACCAGTCAATCCTAAAGGAAATCAATCCTGAATATTCAGTGGAAGGACTGATGCTGAAGCTGAAATTCCAATACTTTGGCCACCTGATGCAAAGAACTGACGCATTGGAAAAGACCCTGATGCTGGGAAAGATTGAAGGCAAAAGGAAAAGAGGGAAGCACAGGATGAGATGATTAGATAGCATTACTGACTCAATAGACATGAATTTGAGCAAACTCTGGGACATAGTGAAAGACAGGGAAGCCTGGTGTGCTGCAGTCTATGGGGTTGCAAAGAACTGGACATGACCTAGCAACTGAACAACAACAGTAGAAGTAATACATAAACAGATGAACTAATTCTGTGAAAAAGAAATATATAAGCCATAAATAATAATCAAGAAAAGAAGAAAGCACAAATACAAACCAGGAAATGAAAAGTTGGACATAACCACAGTATGAGGACATTTTACACATTTTAAAGGATTACTCATACAACTCTATTCAAATCATTTTAAAGACCTTGAAGGAATGGAAAACATCCTAGGAAAACATAATTTACCAAAACTCTAGAAGAGCAAAGTTCATATAGACCAATTTCCATGAAAGAAACAGAAAAAGTTATGAAAAGCTACTTTCCTCCAAAAGCACTGGGCCATTATAATTTCACAGGGGAAGACTACTAACACTGAAAAGCAGATGATTTGATGCTGTTCTTATTTTTCTGAGCCTAGACAAAAGTGGAACACTTTCAAATTCCTTTTATGAAGTGAGTATAACATTGATACCAAGATCTAACAAGAAAAAGAAAATGATAAAGAGCAATTTTTACTTATGTATATTGATACAAACCCTAAATAAAATATTAGCAAATAGGATCCACGATTATGTGGAGTTTATTCCAAAAATCATTCAATATCATTCAAATCATTAATATAATCTAACATTGTGAATCTAAGGAGAAAAATCATATCATCCTTTTCAGAGATCCAAGAGAACCATGTGACACAATTCAATACCCATTCTTTATTAAAAGAATTCAGCAGAAGAGGAATATATGGTTTCTCCCTTAATATAATTATGTGTATGTATACATATTTATATTTGTATATGTATGTATATGTATTTATATACATCTCCCCAAATGCACTTCACTTAACTGGGCAAACACTAGCAGTGTTTATATGCTAAAATCACAAGGGTATCTACTCTCTCCATTACAAATTAACATTATAGTTAAGGTAGCAGAAGCACTGTGAGTAGAAAAGAGAAAGAAATTACAATTGGAATGGAGGAAGTAAAGCTGTCATTACTTATAGATAAGACTGTATAGTCAGAAAACCCAAGCGAATCAATAGAAAACAATTACTAACAAGAGAACTCAGCAAGGTAGCAGGATGTAAAATTAATTATAGGAATCATTAGGTTTAGACAATGTACAGAAGAGAAGTCCATTTATCATAACAACAAAAAGACACAATATTGTCTTGGTCTGTTGGGGTTGCTATAACAAAACACCACAGACTCAGACTATAAGACAACCAAAACTTATTATTCACAGTTCTGGAGGCTGGGAAGTCCAAGATGAAGGCACTCATAGATTTTTATGTCTGGTGAGGGCCTGATTCCTGGTACATAGAAGACCTGGTACATTCCAGGTCTTCTCACTGTGTCCTCACATGGCAAGAGTGGCAAGGGAGTTCTCTTGGGTATCTTTTATAAGGGCACGAGCCTCATTCATGAGGGCTCTAATCTCATGATCTAATCACCTGCTAAAGGTCCTACCTCCAAACAGTATCATCTTAGGTTTCAACATATAAATTCGGAGGATGGGGGCAAACACAAACATTCAGTCTACCTAAAAACAAACTTATCAAGAAATGTTTAAAAGCTTCAAGAGAAAACATTTATAACACTCTGAACAAACAGAACAGGCAGGAACAAATAGAAAGGCACCCCATTTTCTTAAGACTAAAAATTATAAAGATATAAAGTTAATTTCTAAATTTAGTATAAGCGAACTAAAAATACCATTTTTTCTTTCTCTGAAACTAGACAAGCTGATTTTAGAGTTCAAATGGAAAAATAACAAACAAGCACAACCAGGATATCTCTGAAAAGGAAGAATAATGATGGGGGACTATTGCCACAATAA
This sequence comes from Moschus berezovskii, assembly GCF_049115385.1. Classification (NCBI taxonomy): domain Eukaryota; kingdom Metazoa; phylum Chordata; class Mammalia; order Artiodactyla; family Moschidae; genus Moschus; species Moschus berezovskii. Next base: position 49,517,815 of record NC_142488.1, on the reverse strand, counting down.
TTCTCTGTAAAAAACCAAAATGAATATTTAGATACCCAAACTATGGTATCTAAGTCTATGGTCAGCTGAGAGGTTCTGTGCTCTGGGTCAGGCTCTGTTGATGTCACTGCTAGTTCATGTGTTTGCATTAAGTTGGTGGCTTGGCTAGAGGTTGGTTGCTATAGGATGCCTTGGCTGGGAGGCCCAGGCTCATTTCTAAATGTCCCTCACTGTAGTAGGCTAGCCTGGGTATGTTTTTGTAGCAGTGGTCGGGGGTCTAAGAGAGAAAGAAGAATATGCAAGAGCTTTCTCAGGTCTCTGCTTATATCAAGTTTACTACTATTCTGTTGGTTGAAGTAAGCTGTACGGCCAAACTCAGTCAGTATGGGAGAGTACTACCAAAGGATATGGAGGCACATGAAAAATTGGAGTCATTAATCCAATCTATCTCAGAAGTACAAATCAAAATCTAGAATCCATAAAAGAAAACATGGATAAATTTGTTTACATAAAAATAAAGTAAACTTTGCTTGGAAAAAATACAATGGAAAAATCAAAAGAACAACAAACAGGGAAAAATATATTGTCAACTGATATCATTCACAAAAGTCTAACCTCTCTAATTTAATAAGCTTGTAGAAATCAAGGAAAGGCGAATAACCCAACAGAAAAAACAGAGCATATAAAAGGACAACTCACAGAAAAAGACAAAAATGACCTGTAAACATATGAAAAGATGCTCAATGTCACTCATTATAAGATAAATATAAATTAAAACTACAGTGAGATACCATTTCTAACCTATCACATTTTCAAAAACTTGAAAATCTTTAATAATATACACTTCTGAGTGAGGTTGTGGTGAAAAATAAACTCATATATGAATGGTAAGTGCAAAATGGTATACCTATGGAGGGAAATTTTGGCAAAGTTATAAATGTGATTCTTACAGCTAATTCTATGGATATATATCTGCATACACATGAAATGTCTATTCATCACGGCACCATTTGTAATACCAAAGGACTGAAAACACCCTGAACATCTGTAAGTAGGATATTGCAGTCATTAAATGAACTATTATACATCCACATAATGTAACAGTTTGAGGAAGTACTCTATCTTTGCACTTCCATATAGTATCTATGTACTGGAAACTTTCTAATGCTCTGATATGTAAGGACCTGCAGGGTGTATCAAGTGAAAAAAGCAACATGTATAACTATATATATATATAGTATGTTAACTTTTGTGTAAGAAAGAGGGAGATGGAACAGGATATACATTTATACTTGTTTGTAAGTGCATAAAGAAACACTGGAAGAATAAAAAAAAACTGGTAACTGTGGGCAGTGTGTATGGTGGCAACTGGGTAGAATGGAGAAACGTTAAGTGACAATCCTCAAATATACTTTTTATATAAGTTTGCTTTCAAAATGCATGTACATTATCTATTCAAAAAGAAATAAAAATATTCCCAATAGTAAGAAAAACCAGGGGATAAAGCTACTAGAAATTAAATTAGTAAAATACATAACAATTCCAAAGAAAAAACTTTAAACTCTTAATAAAGAGCACAGCTAAAAGGTGAACTGAACAAATGAGAACATTCCATACTCTTGGATGGGACGAGTAAATATTTTGATGGTGTCAACTCCCCTAAATTAATCTATAAATTTAGTGCAATCCTAATAAATATTACAGTTGATTTTTTGAAGAGCTCAATAAACTCTTTTTAAAATTTATGTGGATAGTTAAGACAACCCAAAAGAAGACTAAAGAGGAGGGACTTGCCCTATCAGATTTAAGATACATTATAAAATGTTAAAAACAAGGTGGCATTAGTACAAGAACAGAAACAATCTATTTGTGTACATTTCATAATATATGAAAAAGGTGGTATGGCAAATCAGTAGAAAAGGAAGGGCTGCTTAGTATTTGTTGGTGGGAAATGTTGCTAGTGGAAAAAATAAAATTGCATACCTACCTGTCACCACATATGAGATGGATTCTAAATGGATTAAAACCGTGAAAGGTAAAACTATAAAGTTAACAGAAAAAAAACAAGAGAATGTCTTTGTAACTTAGGAGGAGGGAACTACTTTTTAAGTACTCCCCAAACCCCAAACCATAAAGCAAAAATGTGATGAATTTGATTAAAGTAAAATTAACAGTTTCTGTTCAAAGATGGCTATTATGGGCAAAGTTAAAACAAGGGAAGAATATTAGTCCCCTGAAACTGACAGAGGACTAATAGCTAGACTATATATGGAACTCTAGCAGATCAACAGGAAAGAAAGGAACCCTAATAGAAAAATGGGCCAACAATACAAGCAGGCAATTTACAGAAGTATTTAACATACATCTAAAGGGATGCTCAAAAACTAATTAGTGGGAATTCCCCAGTAGTATAGTGGTGAGGATTCTCTACTTTCACCGCTGAGGGTGCAGGTTCAACCCCTGGCCAGAAACTAAGATCCCACAAGGTGCTCAACAGTAGCCACCCCCAAATTAATTAGTAATCAGAGAAATGTAAACTAAAACAAGGTAAGATATAACTAGAAAGCTGGAAAATGTCAAGTGTCAGTGAGGATGGAGGGGTCCAGGAATCTTTGTACACTGATGGTAAAACTGGACTGGTGTAGCCATCCCAGAGAAACATTTAGTAGTATTGGTATTCTTAGTTAAACTAAGAATATGCACACTATGATGCAATCATTCTGTTCCTGAGTATATATTTCAAAAGAAATTCTTACACAGGCCAATAAGGAGACACGTATAAAGATGTGAATCACAGTATTATTTGTGGTGTCATGGAGCGGGAAGCAATCTTGCTGTCCATCATTGGGGTAATATTCAAGAAAAATGTGAAGGCACACTGTGGTTAGCATGATGGTGGTGGTTTAGTTTCAAAGTCATGTCCAACTCTTTCAACCCCATGGACTGTAGTCTGCCAGGCTCCTCTGTTTATGAGATTCTCCAAGCAAGAAAAGCAAGAATACTGGAGTGGGTTGCCATTTCCTTCTCCAGGGGATCTTCCCAATCCAGGGATTGAACCAAAGTCTCCTGAATTACAAGCAGATTCTTTACCAACTGAGTTATGAGGGAAACAGGAGCAGTTTCTAATTGTATTAGCATGAGCAGTGGTTAGCATGAACAGTTTCTAATTGCACTAGATGTATATACAGCAATATGGATACTTTAAAAACAAAAGGTTGAATGAAAGAAAGTAAGAAACAGAAAGAAATGCCATTTATATAAAACAAAAATACATAGACAGCATTCTCCACAGTGGGACAACCTGATGTTATGTGCTCCTGAGAAGATACAATATGAAGTAAATGAGACCATCTATGTACTGTTATTGCTGAAATTATTTAACCTGAATCTAATCATGTGGAAAGAGGTGAATCCAGATATTCTGTGGGACACTCTGTAAGAAACTGGCCTGAACTTTTGAAAAGTTATCAGTGTAATATCAAATGCACACAAACTATAGGGGTACTATTCTAGATTAAAAGAGGCTAAAGTGTTACAATAACCAAATGTAATGCACAAACCTTGATTAGATACTGGGATCAAAAAAATCAGAGATGGAGAAGCTCTATACAGTCAGCAAAAACAAGACTGGGAGCTGACTGTGGCTCAGATCAAGAACTCCTTATTGCCAAATTCAGACTTAAATTGAAGAAAGTAGGGAAAACCACTAAACCATTCAGGTATGACCTAAATCAAATCCCTTATGATTATACAGTGGAAGTGAGAAATAGATCTAATCAAGGGATTAGATCTAATAGAGTGCCTGAAGAACTATGGATGGAGGTTCTGGACACTGTACAGGAGGCAGCAATCAAGACCATTCCCAAGAAAAAGAAATGCAAAAAGGCAAAATGGTTGTCTGATGAGGCCTTACAAATATCTAAGAAAAGAAGAGAAGTGAAAAGCAAAGGATAAAAGGAAAGATACACCCATTTGAATACAGAGTTCCAAAGAATAGCAAGGAGAGATGTCCATTGGCAGACGAATGGATAAGAAAGTTGTGGTACATATACACAATGGAATATTACTAAGCTATTAAAAAGAATGCATTTGAATCAGTTCTAATGAGGTGGATGAAACTGGAGCCTATCATACAGAGTGAAGTAAGTCAGAGAGAAAAACACCAATACAGTATATTAACACATATATATGGAATTTAGAAAGATGGTAACGATGACCCTATATGCGAGACAGCAAAAGAGACACAGATGTAAAGAACAGACTTCTGTACTCTGTGGGAGAAGGCGAGGGTGTGATGATTTGAGAGAACAGCATTGAAACATGTATATTATCATATGTGAAACAGATCGCCAATCCAGGTTCAATGCATGAGACAGAATGCTCAGGGCTGGTGCACTGGGATGACTCTGAGGGATCAGATGGGGAGGGAGGTGGGAGGGGTTTCAGGATGGGGAACACATGTACACCCATGGCTGATTCATGTCAATGTATGGCAAAAACCACTACAATAATATAATTAGCCTCCAATTAAAATAAATAAATTAATTAAAAAAATAAGAGGTGGCAAGAATACACAGAAGAACTATACAAAAAAGATCTTCATGTCCCAGATAACCATGATGGTGTGATGACTCCCCTAGAGCCAGACATCCTGGAATGCAAAGTCAAGTGGGCCTTAGGAAGTATCACTACGAACAAAGCTAGTGGAGGTGATAGAATTCCAGATGAGCTATTTCAAATCCTAAAAGATGATGCTGTGAAAGTGCTGCACTCAATATGCTGTGAATCTGGAAAACTCAGCAGTGGCCACATAAGTGCTCATAGGTAACTTAGTTCTCTGACCCTATTTTTTCATAAACATCTGAAAGATGTCTTAAATATCACTGGTATTGTGAAATGGATTTTCATGAATAAAATTCAGGGTTGGTGGAGGACTCCAAAAAAAAAAAATGAAAGCCTTCCTCAGTGATCAATGCAAAGAAACAAAGGAAAACAATAGAATGTGAAAGACTAGGGATGTCGTCAAGAAAATTAGAGATACCAAGTGAACATTTCATGCAAAGATGGGCACAATAAAGGACAGAAATGGTATGGAGCTAACAGAAGCAGAAGATATTAAGAAGAGGTGGCAAGAATACACAGACGAACTAAACAAAAAAGATCTTCATGGCCCAGATAATCATGATGGTGTGATCACTCACCTAGAGCCAGACATCCTGGAATGCGAAGTCAAGTGAGACTTAGCAAGCATCACTAAGAACAAAGCTAGTGGAGGTGATGGAATTGCAGTTGAGCTATTTCAAATCCTAAAAGATGATGCTGTGAAAGTGCTGC